>NW_019417182.1:941577-968263 GCF_000390285.2 Anoplophora glabripennis | reverse complement strand
TTCTGCACAATAATAAATAAAAAAAAAACATATATTGCTATTTGAAAAAAAAATTGTATATCGCTTTGAAAAATAATAATAGTAATAATAAATGCGCCCCAATAGGCGCTCACTCTATTATAGTGTATTTAGATCCAGTTCACATAATTTTTTGTTTTTTAAAATCAGACTATAAATGACGGAGTTATGGCTTGCGGCGTTTTTTAGGAGACAGCCTGTATATCCTATAGAAATGCCTACGTCTTTATTTTATTTTACACTGTCCAACAGGATTTGCAATATTAAAAAACGGATACCCGACAGATACACGACAGGATAATATAAAGTTATAAAAAAATACAAATACAGTCAATAGTAAAAACAGAGAAAAAAATATACTTAAGTCTCAAATTAAAAGTGTAATCAATATCACATATAGAGGACACAAAGATAAATAGAACATGATAAGTAAAAATTGTACTGATTGATTTACAAAGAAAAACAAAAACGCATTCAATAATTTTGAAATGCGATTTAATATTCAAAACACTGCAGTTATAAAAATCAATATTATTTCGAATAGTGTTATGATTATCGCACATAACGTACACTTGGGAAAATTGTTAAACATTCGTCTGAAATGTTTGCAGCCAGTGGCGGCTCCTGACTTCCATACCAGGGAGGGCGCAAAAATTTAGGTACAAAATATTGAAAACAAAAACCAAATATAATTGTGTAGTTTTATTTTAAGTACTATTGAAATATGTATGGGAAAAATATGCTCAACATTATCTTTTATCGTGAAAGTCCATTCTTCTGCTTTTGTCCGAAGAAACTTTAATTATTAATTTTTCGTTAAAGTTTGGTATTTCCCGCATCATTGATTTTTCAGTAGATAGCATTAAAAGTGATGTTAGTCTGTCTTTACAGTCCACTTTAAACTTTTATAATCTTTTAAAGACACAGGAAATAATACGTAGGTAACAAAATTTTACTCAATACGTAAACAAATTACGTTTAATTTGGTTACAGGCGGACCAAATGCATAATAAATATATGCTACTCCCACATCTTTCACTGCTGCGCGACGGTAACCATGACCACCGCTGTAAACACTTTACAGATTTAGGGGCGAGCTACGAGAAGTCCACGTATTCAGTGTTTTTCAAATGAATTTTGCAAGTCGAGTTAAATTGATTGCACATTATAAATTTAACATTTCTTTTTTAATGTGTTTCATAAGGCTAACATATTTAATTATCTAGATAACATTGTAAACTAAATTTTAAATTCTATTTTTTTTTACTATGAAAACTTCTAGAGCTGCACCAGCCGCCACTGTTTGCAGCTCTATGTACATTAAAATTTAGTTACAATATGTCAGGAATAATAACATTATTTAATATTTTATATAAACAAGCTTGGAATTTAAGCAGAAATATACCGGATGAGCCATTTTAGCGCATGTATTGGGATCTCGGAAAATATACAAATAAATACATAAATACAAAAACAATTAATTAATTGAAGAAAGGCAAACGGACTCTAGTCGTTTTAATTTTCGAGATAATTTTAAAATCAGAAATTAAATTAATAATTTTTCAAATCTGTATAAACTTTATCACTGCAACTTTTTGGAAAAACTTTTAATATGGACTCACATTTTTTCAACCTTCTTTCTTTTTCTTTGCAGGCGTCATATAGAATTACGTTGAGCGAAAGAGCATTTTTTAAGCTTTCCATAATTCAATAACGTATAGAAAAAAAAAGATAAATAATGCAACGGAAATGGAATAGCAAAGTTTAAACAAAGATTTGAGTGTATAGTAGTGAAATTTTTTCCAAAAATTTGTACTGATAACATTTTTAACGCTTCTTTTTTCAGAAAAGTGGAACACCCAAAGGAAAATTTAATTTATCGTTGGCAAATATTGTCAAAACTAGCTATGTATATTTTTTATATTATTCACGCAAAACTAAAACTTCTATTTTCTTAAAACTGTACTATATAAAATTGATATATTTAATTAAGACGTTTGGTTTTTTCCTAAGAAATGCAAAACATATGAAACGTACAATACAGTACGAATTTTCCAGAAATTTCAGCCAAATTCCAAATAATTAATCGCTAATAGCTTCAACACAAAGGTATATTTTGTAATACGTCGACTTCCTTCCCCAAAGATGCATTCTTATAAATAATATGTACAATCAAATTAAAAACAGAATCATGCATTAAGTGGTGATCAAATTTCTTTCGAACTGGTTTTAACAGGACGCGATATAAGAAATCTTGAGGAAATAGTAGTAGTAGAAAGGCAAGCAACAGAGAGATTTGGCCCTGAAGTATGAAACAGAACATACAAAGAAAGAACCTTCACATATATGTATGTATAAAGAGAAACCAATTCCGATACCCCAACAAAATATTAAATTTACGTTTTTCCAAAAACATATTTAATTTTTCTTTCCAAAATAAACTAGCAAAAATACTCGCAAATTTCAATACATATCATCTATGTAATTACTGAAATGACGTTCTACTATGAAAAATCAAAAAATCATTATATACTACTTAATGCCAATATGTTCTGGGGCACTACCAAAACATACGAGTACAAAAACATTATCGCTCATCCCGGTTTTTTTTCGTAGATATTGATTATCAGGATGACGTATCTCTTTTTGATTAATTATAGAGATAAAAGTATGAATAAATGAAGGTCGTTTGAACGAAAATATATTTGAGATAACAGTATTTCTGTGTTCAATGTATACTTACATATCAACGCATACTAACTGTTCATTATAATTGCCTATTTGATGAATTTGCATCACTATATCCTATTTATTGTTCGAAGGTTTTAATACACCAAGTTTTCTTTCAACTTGTTAAATAACTATAATGACCATACCGTAGTAACTCCACAATTTTACGATTTGATGATTTTTATGATTTTATGTTTTAATTTTACCGCACCGCAACTAATGGTAACGATATTTAAGTAATATTGAATGCAATATCACTTCTAAAATTACCTTTGGATAAATACCATCAATATTTGTGGAGATAAATTCCAAGAAGACCCCTGCGCCACTTTTTTGGAATTAATCGCATTCGACATTCGAGGTGGAAATACATTGGCGGCGTGTCTCTTCATAAGTCCTGTGCATTTTCAGTGTCATTTCTTATTAAAATAAATCAATGGAGGATGGAAGTGAAAACTAAAAAAAAGGAATTTTAATTCCCAGTCGAAGATTATCGTGTTTAACTTGTATAATTATTTTAACATAATTTTTCCAAGTGAAAATAAAATATAATTAAAAAACCGTGTTGTAGCTATAGAAATAAAAAATACATTTTAATATAAACTTGTTTGAATTATAGAAAAGCTGATTTCCAAAACTTATATCTTGAAATAGTGGATTTATCTGTTCTCTCTTCGTTGACTAATGTGGATAGCACTATTCCCACTATTTACATATTTTGAATGACGTCTTAATAAAATAAGTTCTTGAAAATAAATTTATACTACACTATAAAGTTTTCTTTCTAAATAGTTCAATATTGTCTTCCAATGGAAAATAAAATACAACAAAGCTTATAAGTAATATATGCCAACAAAATATCGCTACTATTATGGGGATTACAAAAATCTTAGATCATCTTTTAAAACTCTAGTGACAGAATTCTAAGAATGACATTAAATCCATCTCATCTATTCATCATTATGTTTAATAACAGCAACAAGATACACAAAATCTTGTAAAAGTATTTGTAAATATATTTATTTTCAAACGCTTTTGAACCATCGCACAACACTGAAACGATATTCGATTGTGTAAACATTAATGTTCTGAACAAACTGCGTATTTCTGAATCTGATACAAGTGATACACATACAACCTTAAAAATAATGGAAGCCAATATGTGCATAGGCCCTGACTTACTCCCAGCTTTTTTCATTATACTGTGCAATTACGTTTTATAAACCTTTGATAATTCTATTTAAATCTGAAAATTTTATCACCCTGTGGAAGACGTCTTCCTAAAGGATGTGCGAAAACGACGCGAATTATAGGCCCACTTCCATTTTGCGCAACTTTGGTCCAATTCTAGAAATAATCAAGTATTCTTATATTATATTATGCCTACTACGAATCTGAACAAAAGGGTGAACCACGATTATGAATTCACATGAAAAACGTAACTTATTTCGCATGTTCCTGATCAAGGGGGTCATGACTGTGCCGCTGCGATATCTCGCCCACCTGCTATAATTTTTAATCTTTCTCTTAAACTTAATATATTTCCCGATCTATGGAAATCTGCCAGTATGTATATTAAAGAATGGTGATTCTGCTCACATAATTAATTATAGACCTATAACTTTACTTCGCAATTTTGCCAAAGTTTTCGAGATATCTTTGTATAACCGCATCTATCCTCTTATTTGTTCATTTGTTTCTATAGACCAGCATGGTTTTATGAATAAGCGCTCTACTAATACGAACTTGATTTGTTTTACTCAATATTTATCTAATACTAACGACCACAGCAAGGGCAGGTACAGTACAGGTGTAGATGTGATGTACACTGATTTTTCGAAAGCATTCGACAGATGCAGAGTTGACCATAAGCTACTGTTGGTAAAGTTGGAGAGACATGGGTTTTCTGAGTCTTTGATTAAATTATTTGCTTCTTATTTGTCAAATCGCACTCAATATGTTACATTTAATGGTTTCAAACTATCACCTACGTATCTACATCAGGAGTTCCACAAGGCTCCAACCTAGGCCCATTGCTTGTTTCTATTTTTATCAGTGATTTGAGCTCACTCATTACATGTGATGTTATTTTTTTTTCGCTGACGATTTGAAAATATTTTCGGCTATCGAATCAAAAGATAATTGTGACTATTTGCAAATGAATTTGGAAAATTGTTTGGTGCGTGTCAAATTACCTCAGTGTAAACATCTCCAAGTGTAAGACTGTTATATTCTCACGTAAATTCAATGTAATTATTTATGACTACCGAATTGACTTTGAAATTCTGACACGAGTAGATGAAGTTAAAGATCTGGGAGTGTTTTTCGACAATAAACTTAGTTTTTCTTCACATATTGAGATGACTGTCTCATCATCATCCATGAGGATGTTGGGTTTTATTTTTAGAATGGGTCAAGAGATCCGTGACAACAATGTTCCGATTAAACTGTATCAATATGTTCGTTCCAAATTGGAATACTGCTCGTTAGTGTGGAACCCAATCTATGTATGTTACATTATGATTGATAGAGTACAGAAGAAGTTTTTGAAATTTTTAGCATTCCGCATTGACAATAGATATCCAGAGAGGGGTTGTGAGTATAATCATCTATTAAACAGATTTGATTTCACTTCATTATTGCATAGAAGAAAGATGTATAGCGTAAAATTTTTATATATGCTACTGCATAGTATCATTGATGCACCGAACCATGTTATGTGCAGCAACTATAACTCTGTATGTCATATATGTGATATTTTCAATTGCAGTATTGGTGTACTATTACATAATTTTAAAAATAATTGTGACGTACCGTAATATGTGCTACTGTACCTAATTTATACATGTATTTGTTTCTCTCTAATCTATATTTCAGTATTATTTATTTAGTCTAGTTATTGTATTAATATTTTATCTTTATCTGTATTATTATTAGTTTCTGTTGTTTTTTACTTTGCCCTGTAATTGGAATTATTCTGTTGGACAAATAAATAAATAAATAAATAAATAAATAATTATTGTAGATGTAAAATTTGACAAAATTGACCATGCTATCTCGCCAGTCGCTATCAGTTTGTTCAGAACAAGAGTTTTGAATCAAATACTTTCCGTCAGACGTCTGGTGTTCCCCACGGTTCAATATTAGGTCCTCTTGTATTTATAATATACAACTGGTGTATTAACAATAATAAAATACAAATTTTTTGTCGCATGATACACTGGCCTGTCCAATTTAATCTTAATTTAAGTTTCTGCTACCCTATTTATGTTTGCGAACAACGAATTTTGTGCGGATCTGTTTTGTTTAAATTTACAAAAAACTTCGGGAATACGTAACTGAAAAACATCAGAATATTTATTTGGCTTCTGAAAATTATGAATAAATTCTCCTAGACACATTCGAGACTGATTTATTTATACTGGTGTGAACCAAAAAGCAATCGCATATTGGAGACCCCGGCGTTAAGAAAGTCAACCGTTGGACAAAAGTTCCGTTTTCTACTTGAAATTCACGTATATCGTCCTCTATCTGTAACGTTTCGTCAAAGAATTCCATGGGCGACTGCGATTTAAATAACAAATCGCCGGTTAAAAAAAAACGAAACGGCCGAGCAACAATGTAATAATATAAACAGGGAGTGGTAGGTAATGCCTGCCTAGGCAGGGTACACAAGACACACAAAAGTGCTAAAATGACAACTGGTACGGAGTGATCATAACGCTAATAACGCCGTAAGCCGCTTTTCTGGCATTGTATGCATAGTGGGTAATTGTGAAATGTAGATGCGCCTCTGATTGTTTGAATATCAAGTAGGCAGTCCGATGGTATTTTGTTCGATCTCGCGAGGAATGAACGCATGGCGTGCTAGATCACTTTCACGGGATCCATTAGAATTGTGACAATGAGGTTAATAAAATACATGAAAGAATTATAAAAAAGTGTGAATTTAGATATATGTACTAGCAGAAAGTTAAACATCTCTTCTTTCAATAACGGCTACATTGTTCTCTCGTTATTGTTCATTTAAAAAGGTTTTGTTAGTGTCACCAAAAAAAAGTGAACTAGGTGACCCCTGAGTAAAATGAAAAAATATTTCTCGAGGTGCAGTGACTAAATATAATTAGTATCCATTCATGGCAGTCTAGATCTTCTTGTGATTGTGTTTCGTTATTTAAGCTTACTTTCAATTTGGCCTACTTACTAGAGGTGATAAAATCTACTACGAAATACTGCAATATTAATAAACACCGAGTAAGATGCTAGGTAAGATGTGACACTCAAAAATATTCTTTTATATGTCTTGCCTTTCTATAATCAAAAATGATCATGATTGTTTATAATTTTTAAAATCTTGACAGATAAATTATCGAGTATGTAATGTCTTCGTTGAAAATATACATAGAGTACTTTAAAATGTTATAGATACGCTCTTTAACTCTAAACAGACTGGCAAACTGATGTCAAAAATTATATTGTTGCCAGAGGAATATTCTCTCAGTTACCTACAACAAAAAATAGTTTTTTTTACGTCGAAATAACACTAGAAATTAAATTAATGGCAGTCACTTGCCAAAAAGAACCAAAGTTGAAAACGACCATGGAATATTTAAAATTCCAATTTTTCACTATATTTTAATCATTTATTTAACCCTCAACGGTCACATTAGTGCGAATTCGCTCCACCGGTTTTTTTGAACAGCTGGCATTTTTTAGACAACAGGTTTTCCAACCACGATAATTCCTTTTATAGCCCAAACAGTCGAGCCGTACCACAAGCTGGCTTCAATCTGTTGTTGTCGGCCAAACTAGGAAGTCTGAAAAGTTCGATCGGTGCGAATTCGCACTAGTGTGGGTAAAAGTGTGGCTGAATTTATATCGTGTTTTTGTACTTTGTGACGTAATAACAATAACATAATTCTTGTTGGAATCCGGAATTGTGTATTAGAAAAACTGCATTGCACATACCAGTAGCAGTTTCTATAAAGGGTCATTTGGTCAATGACCTTCGACGTAAATATACGATAATAAAGAAAGATTCAACATATTATAGAAACTGGGAGATATTTATATTTTTAAGGATATGTGTATTTTTACTGTAAAATGTATATATTTATTATATAGTATATCATAGAAGTGAAAGAGAAATAAATGATTTCCAGTGTTTAGTATGTTCAAAGTTATTTAGTATCAGATTGGTCTTTTTTTGTGCAAAAAAATATATACAAAGACTCAAAATATAAAATTTCAGTAGAAAATTGTGCTAAAATAATTTCTGATATTAAACACGTTTATTTATTAAAATAAAAGAACTTTATCCTCAAGACGTGTTTAAATTAATCAGAATTGAGTGATAGACTAGTTAAAACTTAAAACTGAACTATTTTAAAATAGGGATATTTTCGTTGCAGATGTTTATTGAAAAATAACTTGTGTATTACATTTTCTGAAAGAGTTAAAACTTTAAAAATGGTGCATACCCCTCCCTACGACAGTCGAAAGTGTGCTTTGTTTTTCAACTCTAAAAAGAATAAAGAATTTTTAAGAAATAATGAGATAAGAAAGGTTTAGCCCTTCAGTTATGCTCAGTATAGAAAAATTGTCTATAAAGCAGATAAAAAATTTCAACGAAAAAGTTATTGTTATCTTCACATCTCAAAAGAATCTGATTTCTTATGTAAATCATTTGAAGTATGTTAACTACTTAAAATTGACCTTCCTATTTCTAAATCCAGCAGCCGCCCCTAAATGGGGGCAAAGTTGCGTAATCAGGGGACCAACATTATGTCTCTAAAAAATCAAGGCTAACATGAAATTCGAAAAAAACGAAATTTTGGAAAAAAGAACATTTTCTAATGGCAACTCTGTCCTTTATCGAATGGCATAATTAATTTTTATATGTAACGTTTCGTCTCTCCAGGGCCATCATCAACTTAATTTTTTTAAATACGACCCTGGAAATTTTATTACATTTTTTGCAAGCCTTCATGGCCCTCAATACTGTACTGCCTCAGTTCGAACCAGATTCAGACGTTTTGTCTAAAAAAAAATTATCTTAAATGTATTCATACCAAATTTATCTATTTTTTTTTTTAAGATTTCTATGTTTCTTGAATTATCGTACACTCTATGTGTCGTTAGGCCCTTTGAAATCCACCTAGTTATTTAAACTATTACTATCACACGATACAATAAAACATTATTAAAAAATTTGATGATGGTCCTGGAGAGACGACGCGTTACATATAAAAATTGATTATGCCATTCGATAGAGGGCAAAAAGTTCCCATGAGAAAGTGTTGTTCTTTTTTCAATATCACCTCAAACAAGGCTGAAATTAAGCTAAAACGGATTTCCACAATTTCGGTTTTTTTCAAATATTTCGAAAACTAATCCATGTTAGCCTTGATTTTTTAGAGGCATGTTGGTCCCCTGATTAAGCAACTTTGCCCCCATTTAAGATACTTCGTATCTCTTACCGTTTCCGAGATCCCTGTTGTGTGAGAAACGAATTTGTAGCAGCCTGTATATCATTTTAAAAAATAGAGATCTTTTTATTTTAAAGCAATTTCACATTAAATATTTTCTTTAACCATATTCAAGAAAGAAAAATAACTGTTAATAAGTAGGTATTTAATATCCATTTTAAAACTTTTAAAAGGTGGTGGGCCACCTTAAAGGTCACACTAGTGCGAATTGGGATTTTACCAATTTTATGTCTTCTTATTTTATTTTATAAATAATGACTAGAGAAAAAGTAAAAAAGTATTTTGAAGTTCAAATTCCATATTTTTAAGAAAAAAACACCCCATATTGTATGTATGTATGTATGTATGTGTATTATATTATCGATTTTTTCCGGTATCTCGAATATAGGCATTTTTTGAAATTGTGATTTTTGGCTCCGCTTCTGTAAATTGATGTTTATTTTACACTCTTTTATGTAAAAATATTAATTTAAACAATATTACCCATAAATATTGAAAAAATGGTTAACAATAACTAAATAAACAATGTTCTAGTCTATTCGACAAGTAAAATGAAGTGAAAATTTTGAAAATTTGCATTTCATTTCACTTTATTTCTACATTATATGATAATAAACGACCTCTTGAAGTTATGATGGCATAGACTTAAACATGACAAGAAAACAACAAAACATCAGTAATGATCCAATGGCGTTTCTGATTAATTTTTGTATGCATTATTAATGTATTTTTGCACGTCTCTCTAAATTATTTTATCAGAAATAATGATAACAAAGCTATTGGTAACAATTAACTCACTCTTTCTCTTATCTCTATATGCGTCACAAAGTAGATTTTAAATACAGTAAAATTTTATATTTACAGCACTATTACCATAAACATTTACATGTGTATTTAACTAAAAATATCTGCTGAAATGGACAGGAGCTTCTGAAACAAAAATAATGTCTTTTAAACTATTTTGTTTCGACTTTTTGACTAATTGGACGAAATTGTTAAACTTGATTAATTCAAAATCAATATCTTTGTACTTTAAACTTACAACGCGAGATAATAAATCAACTACTCAAAAAAAAATACCACCAATCGCTGCTGTAGATCTCGACGAGATTTAATTCTCTGATCCCCAGATAATTTCCCAAACGAAAATTTATAATAGCCACTTCAAAATGCGCTTAAGCTTCGTAGATTTTATTTAGATTAGTTCGAGTGTTATTAAGATGTCATCCGCAGACAATTTACAATGCAATCACTCGTTTTCTAAACAGTGAAAGGGCTAGGCTTTCATACGGTCGTTTGAATGGTGTATTCAACCGACTTGCTCATTTTGTTCCGCATTGTGCGGGTCTAAATAGATTTTGCTTTGTGTATATAACATACTGTGCATACGTACTACTTCATAAAGATAATATAATGTAGAAGAGGCTTCTTATTACTGGTAAAAAAATAAACATTTTATGCACGGCTCCTAAGACAGGCAACCTTCGTTTAGAGCAGCTGTATTGTTGGTTGCCTGATTCGATGAGAGAATATATATTATTCTAATAATACATAGGATGTTCGTTTGTTTAGTAACCCATGAGCCATACTTCAAGTTCAAGAATAGTTTTCTTGAATGAAAATATACCGATCCAAGCCAAGTTGCCTAAATAAGATGTTGCTTCTTTAAAAACATGCAAGCTTTCCAAACAATTTTGTCCACATTTTAAAGCCATATATATTTTTAACTTTAAGATAATTTAATGAAAGGACCCCGCACAAATCTTATGGAAATTGGGTCCCGGTCAAATTCGCTGAATTTTTGATATGTGATAGAGTTCATCATACTGGTCAATTGTCTCAATGGCCACAAAGCTTAAAAATGGATAGTTTGGCCGGTACAGAGCTTTAAAGCTCCGAATATCCTCCACGGATTTATGTATATGCGCAGTGTGTATAGACTTTTGAAATAGCCTATTTCATTTTTTTTATTATCTAGGTTTATATTTTTGAGGTTGCTGAATTCAGATCTGTTGTTAGATTTTCAAAATTGACAGTTGGCAGCTGTCAAATAGCTGTCAATGTGCTATAATAAAGCCAAAAACTTGTTTTTTTATGTTTTATCTTTCTTTTTTTTTAGTTCGATAAGTTCAAAGACGATATCAAATCAATAACAATGACTATCGGCAGCTGTCATTTAGCTGTCAACAATTCTTCAAAGTCCGGTAATAAAGTCAAAAAATTATTTTTTGTTTATAACTTCAAGTTTTTTAGATAAGTGAATATAAATATGATATAAAATTATGTAGTCATCAGCTTACAGCTGTCAACAAGCTGTCAACTAACTGTCAAAATGCAATAATAAAGTCAAAATGTTACTTTTTTTAAAAAGCTTTAAGTTGCTTAGATCACCGAGTTCAAAAGTGATGTCATAAACTTATATCATGTTTGATTTCTTATCCACAAAGTTAAGCACAAAAAATAAGTTACTTGCCCAATTTCCATAAGATTTGTGCGGGGTCCTTTGATACAAAGGGGTGCTTGGGGTAATAAAAAATAAGCTTATTTTTTACTCAAAGCACAGAGTTCGCTAAGAATACCTTTTGTTACATATGTTACAGAAGAAATCTAGGTCTGTAAAAGATAACAACTATTCTCACAGACAAGGCTAGATATTGTGGGAAACAATATCTATGGGTTACGTGCCTCAAATAGTATTGAATTATACCAGAAATGCCTAACAAATAGCTAGTAATAAATAATTATTCAAAATAAAAATTAAAAGGATGTCTAAGTATAATTAATAAAAAAAAACACATGACATTGATATCTTTAAACAATGCAATCATTCAAATATTGTATTTTTGTTGTTCTACAATCATCTTTGAAATCGACACGTAAAAACGGCTACTACAGAAAGATCTTGCTGTTAAACAGCAAAATACAAATACAAATACAAAACAAACTACAACATATGCTCAAAATGTCCACCACCATTTTCAATGCACGCACAACACCTTCGAATCCAATTTTCGCGTACTCGCTGGAAAACACCTCAAGAAAAGGAAATAGTGGTACGCAAAAAACACTCCGACACGGCCAAATCCAGATACCAACTGAATTGCGTATTGGTGGTTGCTGAACACCTTGGTACATCGTGTTAATAAACCGCCGCGCCGTTGTCACATTGTTCGATATGAATTTTATCGAATTTTAAATATATTACATGTTCAAGAAAGTGATAAACATTGTATTTTATGGTATTATATGCACGCAGTTATGTCAATTGTCAATATTCCTTAATTAATAGAACTTTTGTACGTCAAGTTGGAGATTTTGATAATTTTTTTCTCTATGGTTGAGTTTAGGACCCATGTCATATAAGGTTTTTTTGTTCATCTTAATGTATTCTATCGTCTATTGAAATTAAGGCAGTCAAACTTCTAACACCCTGTACCCCACATAGAATAGTTGTTTTCCGCAATATCAATGGTTAAGACACTTGTCTGTGGGGTTAGATATCTTTTGCATACTGAGAATTCTGGTATTGAATTGACTACGTTTGATAAGATGTAAAAAATGGATATATTTTGATTTTGACGATTTTAACTTTGGTTCTTGGCAACATAAATAACACGAAAGTGTATGTCTGGTTGCCTACGCACCATGCATTTATACACAATTTCCTAACATTGTAATGAACCATGTGCCATGTGTTAAAATACGATATTTGCAGGTGCACCTATAGAAATTGGCTAATAAATAAATAAAGGCACAGCAGTAGACATGGTTTGGATTTTTATCAACAACCTCTGCACCTTGACACCAAATCATTGTTCAATAGTCTAATTAAATTTAGTAAATCTAGAGTTTTGTTATCAGCTAGGAGATGACGTATTATGGTGTTTTAAATTTCACTACCCCTCCCCTCTTGGAATTCGGATTAACTACGCCCATGACTGTCAACAATGGATGCATGACTATAATTACTCTCTGATAAGGATAATAACACTCATTAATAGTTTCCGGATAACTATAAAAAAATTTAAAACGTAGGTATTTTGTAAACATGTTGCTTGGTAAAAATTTGAAAACGTATACTCCCCCTATTATATTGTTTATAATGCGGAATTCAATTTGTATGTGGTAAAATAAATAAATGTTGAAGTATTACATTAAATGTAATTAAAAAACTATATTTTTAGTCTGAATATTACGTATAATATGAATATTTGGCCCAATACAAAGATTTGCTATATTTTTCCCTTTATAGTACTTATTTTAAAGTATAAAACTCCTCGTGTCAAATAAATATTCACCTAATCTCTAAAGACTCCTCTACGTAGGGAGATCGATCGTTCTAAAAATATCAGCGATGATTTAAAAGGCTTTAAATTAAACTGCATGAGATTTCGTCATTTCGCACAATTTTTTCCTGCGCCAACCTTGCTGTTTGTTCGATTGAATCGCATTAAAATAACAATTAAGGGCGTGTTTAATTACTAGGATAGATGTTCAAAGACTATAATTTACACTTGAATAAACCTACAATTTCCGTAAAAAAATATTTGAATAAATGAAATATTTATCGAATTAACTTTTCCATTTATCGAAATCGAAGGATTCTGCGATTAAGTTAGATTCTGTAGGGTTCAGGTCTGTACAGTGGCAAACAGTTTTAGAAAATTAAGTAACGACCTTTTTAACAAACACCTCAGGTGTCTATTATTCTTTAGTTTAGTTATGATATGAAGCTATATCGTAAACAAAATCTACAGGATATAAAATAGCGTGTAGGAATTTTTATGACAAATTAAACTAGAAAAGGCGATTAACCTGGCTTCTGTGGTACCGCCTTGTCGAAACATTTGAATTTTATTTGGAGCACCGATATAACTGGTTCTGTTATTAATATGTAAGGTGTACTACGACGGAATCCCGAGTTTCTCTTGAGTAATTACCGTGTTGGAAATAATGGTGTTGTTGCACCAGAAATCGTGGACACGTGGATATCATATTTTATCTACTAAAAGGATTCTTAAAGCCGCTTTACAGTCTGCAATTCTTTCTGCAAGTTGCAAGTCTCTTGCACGTAGGCATGCGCACTGAGCAGCAGTGTATTGCAAAAGTTGTCTTATCTGAAAGACTCTTGCACTTTTGGAATATCGGTTTTGCTCGATTTTTATTGCAGCTTTTCTGCAATTCTGGGGGAATAATTTAGTAATCTGTATGGTTACCACCTATATAAAAGTTCCTAGGCAGAACTATCAAATTCAAATGTGTTATCTGACACTTTAGAATGGTTGTAATTAGACTGACTTGTAAAAGTATCTGAGACTGAAATTTTTATTTTAAAGGTTATGGTTACGTGGTAATTTTTATATTTGTATAAAAGGTTTAGTGTAGTGTGCATTCGGTTTGAAGTGTTGGTATCACTTCTATTGCAATTGCGAATTGACAACTGTAAAACAAACCATGAATCAGAATTTCGGGAAAGGTATTGCAAGTGAAAGGGCTTGCTGCAAGTTATTGCAGAAAGAATTGCGGACTGTAAAGCGGCTTTTATGGAGAGTGGGCAATTTTTAGTGGTTTGTTACTAGAAGATATAGACAGATAAAATCCGAACAGTGGTAAAAGTTGCGTTGCGAAATGTTAATTCAGTGTGCAGTGCATACTTAACTCTGATTACAAAAATCCTTTAGTTCCAGGAAAATTTAAAAAAAAAATCCAGTTTGCTAAGAAACAGGGTGGGCCATTAGTGTGAGAAAGTACACTAACTCCCTTGTTACTTATAATACTGAAAAAATGTTTATATAAAAGTTGTACAGAATCAAGAAACCTAAACTACAAAATTAATTTCAAACATACAGGGCGATAAGTAAAAACGGGACACGCCAAACATTACATTTTTTAAATGGAACACCCTGTATATTTTTAAACAGTTGGATTTCTAAGAAAATTCTATATATGGCAATATAAACAGTTTATCATTTTAGTACGGGGTTGCCAAGTTATGTAGGAAATTCTTAGAATTTTGGAAAAAACATGACCTCGAAGAAGTTGTATTAACTTTCAACTACTAACATTTGGAGCAAAAATATTTGGCAGAGTTATAGACAAATGTTATACAAAGGCTCCTATATTAGCTAATGTCGATATTTTATACAGGGCATTTTTTTATAAGACGATAATTTTTAGAAAGTTCAAACTTGATTTTCTAAAATTTTTCAAATGGAACACCCTATATTTTATTGTTTTATTTTATTCGCATATCACTCCGCTTCAACTTTTATTAAGCATGTTCTATACCTAAAATTGTTAGTTTTAATAGCTTTGACAGTTTAAAACGTAAAGTCAAAAAAAGTTCAGAAGACGAAAAGAGTTTAGAAATATTAACGATCTTGTGATATATTATTTTACAAATTTTTTAACTAATTTTACTATTTACTACTATTTTTTAATTTTAAATATAAATTTTTCACCTCACTTTCCAAAATTCCGTCGTCGCGCTCAAAACCGCTCCGAGCAGCCACAGATCGATCCATCCATGATAGTCAATGTTGACGAATGACCATGCTGTCAACCTAGATCCCCTATCCCTACACGATGCGGCACTCCTACGCAGCAGCCCACATCCTTAACAACGCGAAGAAGTTTTCGGTCCGAATTTCGGAAACTCAAAATACTTCGAACTCAAAGAAATTCAGACCTAATGGAAATATAAAAAAACTATAACGAAATAGAAGCTACTCAGAAGGATGTCACTTCCTGAGGCGCCCCACTAAACCAAAACATGCAAGAAATAAACCAGTCAATACAATGTAGACCCTTAAAGAGTACCCGACTCTTAAGCTGCTATACACTAGCCCTTACAAGACACACTGAAAATAGTTCCTAAAGCTTACAGGTCTTAAGTAACTATTATAAACTTTAAAATATAAAAGCAAGTGAATTGCACAAGTGCTTTTGTTGGAAACATTATCCTGAACGTGCCGAATGATAAAATTGGCAAATCCATGAACTAATTTAGATCCGATCTTTTAGTTCCACGACAGCACGAACTATTTTGTTAACTGGACAGCTCAATCTTATGGCGCCCAACGTAGGGCCCTCTTAATTAGGCAAAGCCAACCTTGCAGTTCCACGAACATGGCTGCTGTTAGACCGATTTAAAATGCAGTATTTGATTAGAAGAATACTCATAGTTTATCTTTTCTATTTAAACTCTTTCTCTCTAAACACGAGTCTCATGATGATTGTATATTTTGTTGTCACAATGCTGAAACCAATATACTTCTTAAATTTCCTATCTATCTATGTCATAGCAAATAATTATAATCTAATATCTACGTAGTGTGATATACACCACTGTACCCTAAATAATTGTTGTCTGTAGCAACTAAATTTTTATTATTTTAGAAACTTAGAACGTGTTTTGTAGTCTATAATATACTATTTATTTAGTTATGATTTTTTATATCTTGAATGTACCCTTTTTTGTCATGTAATTGGGACATTTGTCCTGTTGGACATTACTATTTTGATTATTAATTAGTTTAAATAAATAGCTTTACAATAAAGCAAAAATACAGGAGCTAGTAATAGAATATATGATTAGCTCGAGGACAGGTTCTGAGCCTTCTGCTCGTGTTATAATAAATTTTCAGTTGATTTATTTGTCCGCAAAGGCAGAAGCCGCAGAAAACAACGCCGTATAATGTTCCCCGTCCAGTCTCTCCTATTTCAGGCTCGGATTGCACATAGATAAGCGATTTCACAGAACGGTAGGCTGGGTTTCATTTACACTATGACACAGGCATTTCACATATTCTACTGAGAACCAGTCGCGAGAACCACGAAACGGAAAGTTGCAACTTCAAGAAAATGCCATAAGGTTCATTACTGCACGTACTTAATTCCAAAAAAGAAAACAAGCTCTGTGATGATGGTCCTATTATGTTTTTTTCCAGCTACAGAACGCCACTGACTAAGAAAAGGTGCAATATTTAGTGTCTACAGACATGTTATTGAAAAAAATGTTCACTTGTTTCATATCCATAAAAGGCACGGTTTTCACTAATTTTCATTCAGTGCGCACCAAAGTTTCTACAGATTTAAATAATCGTTGAAATAAAAAAATGCGCTTGTTCTTTTTTTCAAAATAATTCGAAAACCTTGTACAAATCCTTCTGTAGATCAAAATAGTGATTAAAAGTTAGTTTTTGGCTATTTCTTCTGCAAAGAAGTGACTTTAATGATCGTTTTTAAAAAAGTAATAAAAAAGTGATCTATGCCACTTCACTGATACCTACTCTGATACTAGTAACTCCTATCTTGAGCATTCTAGTTCATTTTATTATTATTCATGACTAATAATAAAATACATTAAAGTGAAAAGTAACGACATAAGGCGTAAGGCATTACGAATAAGTATCCATAACACCCTAAAACTAAAAAACACGTACCATGGAAATAAATCAATTCAGTAAGAGAAACTAGTATTTCTTTACGTCAATACAAACGTACAATGTCAAAAAATGTCAGTTATCTATAGCTAACATAATAAATAATATACTGACGAGAAGGTAAGGTAGTCGGATTTTTGTAATTTTTTATATTTATGGTACGTGTAGATTGGACCTTGAATAAGAATTTTTCGAAATAGTTCGACGCAACGTTCATAAATTACCGAGATAATCGATTTTGAAGTTTTACCTGACAGCTAAATCCACTAGATGTGACACATTCTTCAACTGGGAGCGTGACCTAATTGGTAGCGTTCGGGACTGACAGTCACGAGATCGAGACAGGTTCGAGTCCGTGGCGTGACATTTTTTTTTTTTCAAAACGCACCATATGGTTTTTTATTATTTTTTTCATCCCGAAAATTATGAACAAACGAAATATTATAATAAACACTTATGTATATGAAGGAATATTCTTCAAATATTTCATTAAAATGCACAATTGGTTGATAAACAATATTTATTATGAATTAACAATAAAGTTTCTTTAAAAAAAAAAAAAAAACAAGGTCAGGTAGGTTTTTTATTTTAATTTTAGTATTTGAAATTTTACGCAGTGTGGCATAAGCCAGAATGATAGTTATCATAGAAACATGGGAAGCAGAAACTTTCTATGCCCGAGCAGGTGTGTTTTTTTAATCACGACCCACACAACCTAGCTCAAAATGTTAATTAAACACTTGAAAAATATTCCTACATACAGTTATCATAATATTTCGTTTGTTCATAATTTTCGAGATCAGAAAAAAAAAGAAAGGAAGCTAGATGCTTAAAAAATTTCTGCTTCCCATTTTTTTTATGATAACTACTATTCTGGCTCGTGCCACACTGCGTGTCAAATAGTAACATAAATATAAAATAAAAGAACATCCTACCTGACCTCGTTTGTTTTTTTTTGATGAAATCTTATTGTTAGTTCATAATAAATATTGTTTATCAACCAATTGTGCTTTTTAATGAAATATTTGAATATTCCTACATATACATAAGTATTTATTATAATATTTCGTTTGTTCATAATTTTCGAGATGAAAAAAATAATAAAAAACCATATGGTGCGTTTTGAAAAAAAAATAAAATGTCACGCGACGGACTCGATTCAGCGATCTCGTGACTGTCAGTCCCGAACGCTACTAAATAGGCCACGCTCCCAGTTGAAGAAAGTGTCACATCTAGTGGATTTAGCTGTCAGGTAAAACTTCAAAATCGATTATTTCAGTAATTTACGAATGTTGCGTCGAACTACTTCGAAAAATTTTTATTCAAGGTCCAAACTACACGTACCATAAATATCAAAAATTACAAAAATCCGACTACCTTACCTTCTCCTTGTGAGTAGGACACTAAACGTTGTCACTAAGCAGCAAATTTACTTTTCAGCGACATGGCATCCAACGGCAGCAGATTGTAAATAATATAAATTCCATGAAATTTTGAAAAATTCCCTAATATTATCCTGACATTTCCAGGTCTATGAAAATCCCTGATAATTACATGTGTTCGAGAAGGCTATAACACCCTGTACATATAATATATGTCGTTTTGAGAAATATCTGGTGAAAGCCAATCCAAAAATTGATTACCAATGTAGATACCATATATTCTGTTTAAAAAAATAAAAATATAGTTTGTACGAGTCAGTGTCCGCCATCGCCAAAGTTTTCTGACGAAAAGTCTAACGTAAATGGTGCAGAACGTCTTTTGTCTGGATCCGCGCCCGGCTGGGGTAGTCGGTAGGTAATATTTTTTTGAGCAGCTAACCAGAACGCGCTCGAGAGAGCTTCCCATGGCTTTTAAGCACCTGCTTCCTTCCTCCGAGTAACTACCTGCGCGTATCGGACTCCGATCTACCGGTGTTTGCGTTATTCTACAGGTGGAATTGTAGGGCACAACTCGTATAAGTATATTTGGTTATTAATAATTTTAAGCCTAACGAATGGGATCAAAACAACGTTTCCTTTTAATGTCAAAAGTTTAAGGAGATATTGCCATATGCATTTCTTATATTTCGATCTTTCGAGCATATTCTTTGACAACGGGTTTCAATATAATAATGATAAAAAACAATTAAATTCACTGAATTGCGTTTGCCTCAAATAATTTAGCAAATTTTTGTCTTTATTTAAGACTTTAAGAGTTAATTTCAAGATATGTTACAAAATGCTATAAATAAATCTGTTATCAGTTCATTCATAAACAAATTTTAAGACTGACGTTCCATCCAGGAGTAATTTTTCGCATTGAAAGATCACGGAGAACATGTAAACATCAGAAAATGTACCTTTCTTGTTCTGTTAAGCAAATTTGTAAAGATACTCAATAATTGTGATTAATGCATGTATTACTATTTTCCTAAAAACATTTTACGGGGTGTGATTATGTTTATACAGAGCCTTCAAAATGATTACAAGTCACGTGACCAGTAATTCTGTTTGACACAGTAATTTTATTTCCTTCGCGTTAGAAATTAAATTCTGGTAAAAAATAAGAGAAAAACTACGTTAAAACACACATTCCGTTTTACTGACTCACGATTGGTGTAATTTTTCACGACGTTTCACTCAACCAATCAGCGGTCAGATCATCTTGAGTGTAGACGCAATGGTTTCTTACTGTTTATAGTAAACGAATCATTTTTACCGATGACGTTAAATTAACATTTGCGCATTTTCAGTGGCGTCCGTCTTCCGTATCTGTTTTCGTTTGAGTTCTTTTGCTTCAATATTAAATTTTACATATTTCAAATCAATCAGTTATTTTCACAGATAAACTTTTGGCATTTCGTCGAATTACTGGTAAATATAAGAGAAATAAAATTTTAAGGTTAGTAATATTTTTATTTCAGTTCGCATTATGCCGTTTACTCCCGAACTTATTGTAATACCTTTATTGTAATAGCTCATTTTCGAAGTGGAACTCGAAATGAAAATGGATATACTCTTTGCAATCCTGCAGTGACGGAACTTCCAGGCGCAAAACACTGATTATGACACTTTCTTAAACCGGAAATGTGCTATTGTCAAAATATTTGAAACCAAACACTGCATTTGCAAAGGAAAATCTAAAGTCCGTATCAAAGTTGCCTGCTCAAACAGGTAATTACTTTTTGTAAATATTCTCAAATTTAGTTTCTGTCTCTAAAATATTTTAATTTTGAAACATTTATTTGTCTTTGAGATTTGATTGAAGCATAGTTAATATAGTTAACCTAACCTAAAATTTTCATTTTAGGGTTTTCAGTTTAAACATGCAAATATGACAATATAGGTTATTAATTTATGAATTTGAATTTGCAGCGAAGGGCAATTGTTTGTAAATTAATGTAACTCTTTCGTAATGTTACTTTACCTATAATAAAAAGCAAACTGTCCATGTTTATTCTACTCTGTATTTAAATAAAAATAATAATAAACTGTTATAGGTTCCCAATTGGTGATTAATTAACTGAAGTTTGATAGTTTTCCCGTTTTATTAAAGTAAAAAGCATTTTAACAGAAAAACAAAAATATGTATATGTATAAGTATTGTCATGTCAATTAATTTTAAAAACAATTTTATTTAAGGAGGTTTATCCGATTTGGAATTGACGAACAAATATTCATAAAAAAATTAATATAAGCTTATTAATATGAAGAAAATTCTCAAAGAAAATTATGACTAATTTGGATACCTAAGAGACGAGATATTAATAAAATATTTTTTTACGATTTAGTAGTCTTATGAGAATGCAGATTTTTTTAGTCTTTCCACTTAGAATACGCAACAATTGACGAACAGTTTCCACAGCAACTTGTATAAATAGGAAACCGATATCTAAGGAACCGTATGACAGCTTGTAGAAATCGATTAGGTATACTTGTAAGATACATAATAATTCTCCTTCAAACTGCTGTCGTTGACTAACTTATCCTCCATATGCATGATAGCGGCAACGCCACGGTCTCGACGTAGCGTATTATTTGAAATTCGCAGGTGTCCAAACAAACAGAATGATCGAACGGGAGCGAGCGAACGCCGAGCAGAGCGCGCCAGCCAAGTGCAACGTTGCCAAATCTAAAGGCTTACTACTTTAGTTACTAGCGAATTTACAGAAACTTTCGTTAGACTTTAGACGTACCTCCGTACCCGATAAACCTCCTTAATTACATGTAACCCCTTTAACCACTCCATTGATGTTTATGGATTTTCATTTGATCTTACCAACCGTGAATTGCTCGACGGTCACGTAGCTTGTAAACATTTATGAAGGCTCTGTAGTACCGTACGCGATTTTCTGTATGTTCAACAGGCCTGCAAAATTCAGGAAACGTAAGAAAAACAAACGAGATAAAAACATTTTTCCTTATTTTGAATGTATTGTCAGTTGTCTTATACCCTAAAAAAAACTTATATAACTGGTACAGGGAAGATACCTATATTGTTCCTAACTTGCTTGAATTTTCTAAAATGTTGGTGAAAAAATTGTGCATATAAACGCCCCCCTAAACCCATTTTCTTTATGAACTCTAATTTGTGAGCATAAGTAGATTTCTATGGGTATATCTTCTTTCCTACAAGACAGTATCAATATTTTTGTGGATGCAGTTTTTTCTTTTAATATACTGAACATATTAAATAAATCTTCCAGTATAAAGTATAAGGAATTTAATTAATATGTAATAAAATAAATCGAAAATAATAATTCTAAAACTGTACGTTTCACAAAAAAGATGTACTAACAAACTTTTGTAGTAATCTGACACCCTTTGTCTTTGAGAAATATAATTTGTTTTTCGGTAGAAAATTTTGGGTTATTAAGGAGCTGTGCAAAATTAGAAGCTTCATTTAAAATGGCCGAGTTATTTTATTAGAGACGTGATCTTATTAAGAATAGGCTGGTGCAATATAGTAATATAATCGTTATTTTAAATATTATAACAAACATTAAACTATTTGATCTTTATTACTAAAAGAGCAACCCCCACTGCTGAGAAATCCTGAATGACTCAGTCTAGAAGCAATAGCGAGATAGATCACGTTTTAAATGTATTGAAATTTCGCGAAACAATGGCAGGTATTATCAATTTCTAACGGATACCACTCGAAATATAAATTAACAAAACACGAAAAAATGCTCAGTCGCCTGTTGTCGAAGCATTGTTTCGTGCAGTTCATTGTTTTAGTGTCTATTGTCATCCAATACAATATTTTCCGCGCCTAAGCAGGCCTTGATTCCAACATCTAATTAATTAATGACCGTCACACGATTGAACAAAAAGAAAAGAAATTTAATATCAGCCCAATAAATTGCAGAAAAAAATAAAACAACATCATGTAAAGAGTAAGATTTAATAAAAAATTTAAATGTTCATCAAATTTTAGACCAGTCAATCATAAAGCGTTATCTAGATGCTTATTTACCTCTTGTTGCTGTACTACATTATTTGCCACTAAATAAAATTTTTTGATTCCCAAAAATAACCACCAAATTTTATACTTACCTATCATTTAATCCTAAACTGAGAACCAGATAGTGACTTTTCGTAATTATTTGAAATTGTTTGACAGCAAAAAACTGTTTTTATCTTCTAAAAGTACTAAATATTTACCCAATTTATGATGATATCTACTTTTAATCAGTAATTAGACATTGATTTCTTGTTAATCTCTTCTTTGTATATGAGAGCAAAATATGTAATATTTCTTAAATGTAGGACTATAACTACTCTTTAAAACAGGAATTATATGTAGTTATAATTATCTTATTTCTTATGATATTGGAACTGAAATTAAAATTATTTTTTTCTTCTTTTTCTGGCAGCAAAATAACAGTAGTATTAATAGCAATTACTGTAGTTACAGGTGTTTAGTTAAAACAGAGAAAATTATACTTTTGTTATAATAATCAAGGTGTAGTAATCAGTCTCACTAATTATTAAAAATAAACTCAAATAATAAACGTGAAATAAGTAATTATTTAATTAGACCTTTCTTGTTTGTCGTTCTGATAGCGGGACTAAATTACCAGCTGAATAATAATTTGGCATGATAATAATTGCCAAAATAAATATTTATGTTGGTAGTATTGCCACGTAAACTTAATTTTTTAATTCTATTTAGAACTCATACATCATAGTTAGTTAATGTGTAAAAAATTATAATGTTTTCCCAACAATTTATCCCTCAAATCAATAAATGAAAATGGGGCGCGGGAAAACGCACTGAAGCCATATTGTGACGTCATATCACTCGTTAGCGACTAGCCCACATAGTTGGTTGGGTCCCACAAACATTATATTGTGATATCTGCAGCTATTGAAGCAGATAGAAACATACAAAAGTAAACTATCGAAAAATAATAAAAAAAATTACAGTGCAACACAATGTTGATTTCTTGAAAAGCAGGATAACTGAAGCTGTTGTCCAAGTAAATGAAGAAATGATACATTCGAGCTTCGCTGCATTTAGAAAAAGATTGGAGAGGTGTGATGATGAACTTGGCGGGCTTCATGTAGAATAGTTTTGTAATGGCGCGTACAAACTGATTCTGCTGTGTTCTCAAAATAAATGTTGGATTAATGTTTTTGAGGTTTTTGATCCCCCTGTATAAACAATAAATTTATGCAAACATGTGTAAGTATCTGTTTTTCAATAAAGCAATATTTTTTAAATAGAATGGCTTCTCCGAAAGTATTAAAAAAATAAGCAGAGTCCTAGAATATCCCAGAATGTCGAGTATTAACTAGAAGGCCATTCTTTCATATTTAAACATAAAATTTAATTCCAAGCAATTTTTCCCTATCACTTTTTCACGTAGCGTTAAGATTTAAGGTTCTTTACTCTTGACTGTTTTTACCTTTTCCAAATTTTTGAACACCCTGTACATTAAATTGAACAAATGACTATCTTGCCAAGGGCTTCTGGATAAGCAAACATTTTTATAAAGAATGATTTTTTTTGATAATTGAAAATTTTGTATCCATTTCAGGTATAGGCAACCCGAACTGGGGACACCCTGTATATGCAAAAAAATAGGTATATTCTTAATGCCCATATACCATATCCTTAATCTATGTAAGTAAAATATGTCTTCCACCAAGAAAATGTTTATTTAAACGAAAAAATTTAATTTAAAAAAAAATTAAAAAATGTTTTTTGCGTCCTCCAGTTTAATTTGATCCCACAAATTAATTTCCTAGGTACAATTTGTATAAATCGTACCATAAAATAGAGGCCTATGACGAACCTCATTTTTTTTTCAGGCGTCCGCAATTTCCTTGGCCGCCTCGTCCTCGGAATCAAGTGCGCCGTGACCGTCACGTCTTCGTCCGCCCGGCCGTGACCTTTGCCACCTCGCTGGCGAGATTTGGGAATCGACCCCGCCGTTGCCACATGCCCGCATAGCCGAAAACCACACGGAATTCCATCGAATTCTCAACAGAGGCGCGAAGAAGCTTAACCTTTGGGATGCAGAGCAGTTCAAATGGCTTTATTTACATAAACACACCCCTGCAACATTTTGTTTATGGTACCCACGACTGTATTAAGCTGGTATAAAGAATTGGGGGTGTATGGTTCACTTTAGACTAGACGGTAAGATTAAAAAAAATTTAACAATATTTAGTTCAAGCTGATATTTTTTATAAGGGATGCTATTTTAAGAATGGGATACAGCTTAATGGAGATCCCTGAGGTTAAAATAGGGCGATTCTCAATCAAATGTGACTCCAGTGAATTCTTCTCAACCTTCGCGCAAATTCTTTCGCTTACCATTTCGTCAAACAAGTTGAAAGTTTCAGTAAATATGTCCTTTTGGAAGAAAATTTAAAAAATAGTATTCGTTTTGTGCTAATTGGTAACGGACGCTAGTTACATCTTATTAGTGACTCAAATTCGGACTGAAAATAAACAAAATTGGACTAATTCTTAGTAAAAATGGTGGATCAGTAAAAAAAAATGGTTTTTGAGATAGATTTTTTATGTCAGTTTGCTTAGAACAATTTCGTTTAATGTTTGGAATTCTTAAACTTAAAAAGTATAAACTTAGATCTATTTTAATGTATATCAGTAAATCTAAATTGTACATGTAAACCATAAGCAAACTTTTACGAAAGTGGTTATAGATATTGGAGACTGGATACATAGGTTTAATTTATTCTAAATATCGTTGGAAAACCAATTAAATTACGGAAAAATAGACGGAAACCAAAAATGCCGAAACAAGTATCTACCAGAAGTATTTGAATAATAAAACAACTCTTTTTCCTAACTTTTGACTTGACAGTGAAATTTCTTTTTTAAATTAATTATACCATCTAATTTAAAATCTTTTGTAACCTGTTCATATTTCCGTACACATAAATGAAAGGGAAAAAGTTTTTAACTTAAACACTGTCGAGTGTTTTTACCTTCAGCAAGTAGGTATATCATTTTCATTTAAAATTGAAGATACAAAAGTTTTGGTTCATTGAAAATTACCGTAAACGACCGACCCATAAAAATTTAAATAGAAACCGGATCTTTTGCAGAATCTCGATAGATTTTATCACGTGGTTCAGTGTTGTGTTTTTAGTGTTCCCATATGGGAAACAATTTATTTTTTTGACAGATTTTCTACAATTATCAAATTTTTTACAGTGTAACTTATCCTGTAAATTGGGCTTTGCTGATTGGTTGTTTTATTGCAATGAAAAATATAGAAAATAAATAAATACCGAAACCGAATACAGTTTTGGCCCCCATAGTTATTTAAAATTAAAAGGAATTTCATTATTTCCAACTTTTCTTATACGAAGGCCAAAATCGCTAGGATCACCATACATATGTATAACTAGAAACAGATAAGCGCAACATAAATAACTATTTTTGAAATTATTATCATTAAAAACAGTATAACATGCGATGTAAATGAAAGCAAGTGAATTAAAATTAAATTATGAAGAAACACAATTTTACCTTCATAATAAT
>NW_019417182.1:853510-940157 GCF_000390285.2 Anoplophora glabripennis | reverse complement strand
AACGTTTTTATTTGTTCAGGTGAAAATATTTTTGCTTTTTTTCCAACATATCCTTCGGACTTTCGCTTTAATAAAGCTTGTAGTTTCTTATATTTAGAAATGTTTATATTATGGTTTATATTTACCAACGTTTTTATTATTGAATAATGTGTCCATGTACTAGATGATTTCATAGTTTCCATCAATTCTTGAAAATAAGCAATTAAAACATTTTCGGAGAATGTCGAAATATTATTTGTATTTCTCCAGTCCATAAACCGTTGATAAAGTTTTTCGTACACTTTCTTAGATTTTTGGGGTAAAATATTTTGAACTGCATTTTCTGCTTTCTCCGATATGTGTGGAGGAGTCGATGGTAATTCTTCTATATCGCTGATATCAGACATTTTGATAAATTATCGAAGTTTAGCTAGGTATCTACGAAAATTTAATACGTACTGATTTTGACATCTAAAATAATTACATAGGAACCTAGGATAAACGTCAAATGCACAGCATGCTTGATTGAAAAATTATGGGTTTCTATTGATTAAAAATCTGTATCGTAATGAAAAATCTGTATCGTAATGGGTATCATTATGAAACGGATTATGGGCATATAAGTGCATTGTTATAATACGGGTGTAGAAAAAGTAATTAACCAGTTAGTTTAACTTGCCAAGCAAAAGCTGTCACAATCTTTCCATCCACATGTACACAACTCTATCTTATAAATACAATACAATTCAAGTAATTGATTTAAAACAGGAAACTGACAGATAAAAGCACATTGAGGACTACATCGTATTATAAATTAATTATAAAAATAGATTATAATACGACGCACACATAATAGGCTATTGATTATAACAAAAAAAACATGGTTAAAAGGAACTATGACGTTCAAGCAATTTTATGGCATGAATCGTTCAAAGGGACATTTTACATGAAAAAAGTGCGGAGTGCTATTAGAATTAGAAATTAGAGATAGTGGTGAAAATTCAACCCTTTCAGTTTTTTAATTGTAGCTCGAAAACGAAGCAAAATTTCGCTATAGTTCATAGGAAAAATTAATTAGAGAATTTAATTTCCCATCGAAATGGCCTATTTAAAAAATTTAAAAGGAAAATTTTATGTAAAATATCGTTAATAAACAATTTGAAAAAAAGCAAAAAATTTGTTTTTATTTTTTTTTAATTTTTTTAGTAGAAGTAGGCAAAGAAAATTGCTTTACAAAAAAACTAGATTTTTACAAAAAAGTAACGGTAAAAGTCGACCTTGTAGATTTCTAATGAAACAGAAATGAAATACCTACATTTCAAATTAAATTTTACAAATCCAAATGTTTTTAAATTGTGAAAATCTATATTTATTATTAACATATAAAACTTTTGAAATAATGTTTTATCAAGTAAAGAACCAATATGTTGTAAAAATAATAAGAATTATAATCATTATGTTAAAAACGACGAAAAGCTAAAAAATATTTAAGTTTTACCGGTTATAACTCACGATCAGTCAATATTAGTCCAAAAACTAAAAACTGAAAACGCATCATTTTGAAAAGAATCTCATCTAGTTTTTTGTAAAGCAATTTTCTTTGCCCATTTCTACTAAAAAAAATTAGTCAAAAAATTAAAAAGAAAAAAGAAAAATATTTAATTCTTTGCTTTTTTTAAATTGTTTATTAACGATTTTTTGAATAAAATTTTTCTTTAAAATTTTTTAATAAGTCATTTCGATGGGAAATTCAATTCTCTACAAAATTTTTCCTAAGAACTATACCTACCGAAATTTTGCTTCGTGTTCGTGCCATATTTAAAAAACTGCAAAAGTGCATTTTCACCCCTATCTTCAATTTCAACCCTCTAATTTAAAAGCACCCCGCGGTTTTTTCATTAATAACGATCCTTCGAACAAGTCATGTGATGAAAACCCTTGAACGTCTTATTTTCTCCTTTTTTTTGCAAAAAATAAGAATTAAAACATATAAGTAAGGGTAATCGCGACGAAAATCGAAAAATTGGCTAAGTTCGAGCGGCCATTATCAGTCAATTTTCATCCAAAAATAATTTACAACCTGTTATTTAGAAGGAAACTTTATCTACTTTTTTATGAAGCAATGTCTACGCCTATCTTTACTCAAAAAAACTAGAAGTAAAAAAAATAAAAAAATCGAATTTTTTTATTTTTACAAATCGTTTATTAACGATTTTTTGCATAAAATTTTCTTTTTTAATTTTTTAAATAAGCCATTTCGAAGGGAATTTCAATTCTCGAAATAATTTTTCCTATGAACTATAGCGAAATTTTGCTTCGTTTTCGAGCTACAATTAAAAAAACTGAAAGGGGTGCATTTTCACCCTTATCTCCAACTACCACCATCTAATTTAATATCACTCCGCGGATTTTTCATCTAAAATGACCATTTGAACGATTCGTGTAATAAAATATCTTGAGCGTCATAGTTCCTATTAAAATCCTGTAATCAATAGCCTATAAGGAGTTAATTTGAAGTGAAAAATGCGTATTTTGATGTACAATATGCTTAAAATAAAATAAAACAATTCCCACTAGAAAAAATTGATTTTCATAGCTGTGACTTGTTTACCGCAAACCGCTATGCTTGTCTTGAAAACCATGTGAACAACTGAGTTTATAAGTTAGCGGCAAATACCAAAAGACATATAATATTGCCGAAAACTAGTGCTGGCAACTTAAATCGGTTTTTTGGATAGTCGGTTAACCGGTTTCGGATCATTCGGATTTTTACGAAACCCGAAAACCGGTTATTCGATTCTTCAAATATCCGATTATTCAAATAACCGATTATTCAATAATCTATTCAAACATCCGAATAATCGGATTTTTTCTTTATAGCCAATAACTACATAACACCATAATATAGTCTCATTGTTATGTAGTTATTGACACAGGCTACATAGTACATACTTATTAGAAAGGTTGAACTATTAAGAGAAATACAATTTATCTTTATATTTTATCCTGGGACACAGACACAGACTGATAAAAAAAAACAGTCACCCACCTCACATACACCAAACGAACAAATCCATTTATATAAATAATAAATTGAAGAATCAGTAACAAGTGCAACTGTTTTAACTGGTTTAACATTTTAACTTTTAACATTAGATTTAACTTTAAAATTTAAAATATGTGAATATGTGAATAACATTATAGGTATATCTCGTCAGTTTTACAAAGCACCGATTTTCAGATATCCGGTTTTGGCCACTATTTGCATAACGGGTTATTCGAATAACCGGTTTTAGAATATCTGGTTTTAGCAACTATTCGACTAACCGGTTTTATCTGAAATTGGTTTTTACGGAACCCGGTTAACCGGTTTCACTTTTTCCGGTTTTTGCCAGCACTACCGAAAACCATTATCGAATAGAAATCGTAAGAGAAAGAGGCCATAAACAATTTTGTAATGATCTTTCAAAATTTCTTTGACATCTAAAAAAATTTTCATTTATTAAACTTTTTTTCTCCGCAAGGTACAAGTTCTGGAACACCGGCAACAATGTATAGTTGATATCCCGTTCAGAATAGACAAATTGTGTATAAATACTGTGGTGAAATCAGTGGTTCTCAAGTTTTGTGTTAAAAAGACATGTACATTTGATTAAAATTTGACTTTTTTATTCCTAATTTTTTTGACAAAAAATCATGTAGGTAATTATTAACATGTTGTACATATAAGTACATGTCCGACCTAAAAAGCTTAAAGAAGTTTATAGTAAGAAATTAAAAAACTTTTTTAATAAAAGGCACAATAGGTATGATGGAAACTTGTACTGCCCACAGTTGTACCCATCCCAAAATAAAGACCAGAACAGGAGAAAGATTTTTCAATAATAGCATCACGAAATCGGGTTGCGACCTAAAAAATTGTTTACCAAAAAAGTTTAAACTATTACCGAGAAACATAAAAACATTCAAATGTCAAATTCCGAGAAGGAAAACCACATATTTCGGTGTTACGTTTCACCGAGAGGGTCCCGCGATCTGACCTTGCCTGTAATTAACGGCTGTCCTTAGACAAAACAGCATCGCCCCGCCCGACGCCCGTAGCGAATCTGTAAGAATTTCATAAACAAAAAGCGGCGCGGGTCAATGGATTGCCCAAGTCGCCGTGGGTTACACCCACGTACCGAAATTCCAAGTAAATGGCACTCCGCTGGGACCAGCACCGAGTAATGTCTTTCATTCTGCAGAGGGGCCGGACGCGGTTGCCAGCCATCTCGAAGTTTTTTTTTTTATATAATGCCACGATGAATACCTAATACTATACATCGAATTTGTAGCTGAAATTCGCTCATGTTACGAAAACACATACAGGGTCGGAAAGTCCCCATGGTTCATCGGCCGTTACGTGAGAGCGATAAAGTAAGTCATAGAAATCCGTGCGATAGACAAAGATGGCTATAATGAAGGCGTTTAATAGTCACCGCACATTTCGCCCTTCCACAAATAGGAAGTGGATCTTATTTGTGGAAGGGCGAAATGGGCGGTGACTATTAGACGCCTTCATTATAGCCATGTTTCTCTATCTCACGGATTTCTATGACTTTCTTTATCGCTCTCACATAACGGCCGATGAACCATGAGGACTTTCCGACCCTGTATTTAGGTTTAGTTAAACGATATCGTTAATTTCTAACCTCCTTCTATAGGATTGCTAACATCTTCAAAATAATTCGATTTCATTCAATTCGGGGTGACGAAAATTTTGCATAAAAATCATATTTGCACATAAGCAATTGCAAAAGTTATAAACAAACAAAGATTTAAAAAACGGGGTTCAGTCTTTCAAATAATTCAAAAAATAAATAAATCTCTATTATCATTATTTATAATTTTAANTTTTACTTATAATTAAGATAAAAATAAAAAGATTAAATTTAAAAATATATATATTTTTTTTTAATTAGAGAATACCTACTTGGTGTCCCTTCGAAGAAAATGAGCCCAAAAGGGATGTTTTAGTCATAACCATGCCCCCGGAATAGTCATTTGAAAATGGGCCTTTTTTGCAAAAATGGGATAAATAAATGGAATTTTGCAAAAACTATTTGACCGATCGAACCCATCTTTGGCAGATATCTTAAGGATATAAAAACTTACATTTTGGGAAAGTTTGGTAAGATTTTATTAATTATTTAAAAATTTATTAACAATTATAGAAAAAGCACTTTTTTCGTTTAATTTTGCAATAAATTTTTTCTTTATAAAGCAATTTTAACTTCTAAAGTCTCATTTTAAAGATTAGTTTCTCTAGATCAAATCGTCTGATGAACATTTTTTGCTAAGATTAAGTAGTAGTTTTACAATAACGCCTAGAACGAAAAATGATGAATTTTTGACCTATTTGTCGATAAAAAACAATGACGCTATACTTTTTTCATGACCTACGAGATGAGACGCCTCTTATATTATCATTCCCAAGACTTTCCAATAATAAAATCACGCTCAGTAATTTTCACGATTTCTCGATGATTTTTCTTGGTCTAACATAATAAAAATAATTTTGAGTCAAATCATACCTTCCTATTTATCTACTTAATAGCTTTTTATTAAAATTATTTTCAAAAATGTAAAAAACTGAAATGAACAACAGCAAGTATAATTTTTCAAAGTAAATAGTTTTAAAAAAACATCCAACTTATTTGAAATAAATGCAAACTACAAAATACTGTTCAATATATTCTTAGCATATTTAAGGTAAAATATAAGCTCAAAATTCATATTCAGCTACCTCAAAAATTCCCCATATGAACCTATCACAGTTATCTCAAAAAAAGTAAGAACAAAATGTTTCTTTGAAGGCCATTAACTTTTTATGGAAACAAAACTGTACTAAGACAAATTGGTTTATTTTCTCACAAGGAAGTTATTCCTGAAGTATGGCACATTTGTTTCCGGACACTTGGTATACAGGGTGTTTCATAATGATGTGCAAATATTTAAAGGTGTTTGAAAAGTAATTTTAGGGGGGATACTTCCAATATATTTTTTCGATTTGAGCCCTTCTGAGAAAATATTCAAATCTCAAAATGGCTAAAAAAATTAGCTCTCACTTTTTTATTAAATTTTTAGTTCATATTTGCTTAGCTTTTCCTATTGATAAAAAAGAATTTTTGCAAAAATCATGTCAAAAATGAAGATCGTTTTTGGTAACTGTTATACAATTTATGTGTACCTAATCGGCAAGGAAAAATATTTTTTTTACTCGTAAACCATTAAGTACACAAAAAAATGGGAAGAGTAAAAAAAGTTTTTAAATGAAATGTAGTATTAAAAGATATTTGTTGTTGAAATTGGCTAATGTAGAAAAAAGTTGTGAGGGAAATAAAACCAAGGGGTGCTAATTTCTTTCATTCAAAGACATAAACCAGAAAAAAAGGATATAGCAAGTAACCCCCCCTGAAAATTACTTTTTAAAAACACCTCTTTTAAAATATTTGCCCATCATTATGAAACCCTGTATATTTATTAGATATCAGAATCTTATTAAAAATGTTTACAGTGTTATTTTCGTCAAGAGATAAGAAATAGGCAAACTTTATCGAGAAAGTAAATAGGGCAAAACTGTCAGAAATAAAATACTTTTTACATCTCTTGGGTCCTTGACAAGCTTCTCTTGGGTATTAAAAGTAAAACATTTCTATTTTACGAAATTCTTAGAATGGGCGTAGAGGACTCTCAAGAGGTCGAAACACATTGCCGGCAAATAAACCAGCAGTCCGCCAAATGACCTGCCGGTTTCCGAGTATCCACTTAAAACAATTAGCTAAGGCTAATGTGTCAACTTAAAACTAATGGCGACAACACAACAAAGAAGCGTCCGGGTCGTTGTCGCCGCATTTCCGGGATGGCATGGAAGTGTCCGACACATTCAATGTGCCCCGCGATATGCAGTTGATTGGAAAAAATTGATTGGACTGACGTTCCAAGAATGATAGCGTCGTAAATGCGTACTTAAACAGGCAATTCGTCATAGCTCATCTTTCACCGTAATAAAGTGAACGGTAAACATAGCCTTCTTATACAGGGTGTTCACAGACTTGGAGAGGATATTTGGTAAATAAATCGAGGTGCGAAAACAATCGGCAGAAATACATTCTGCGCACAAATACATATTTTCTTTAATATCTTCTAATTAACCACAATAATATGAAGAAACATTTCTGGAACCGCTGACTCTATTGATAGCTCGGCTGGTTCTGTTTTCGCAATGAAAATTTAAGTAGAACTGATGACTACTTCCAATAGAACTAACAATTTTTATTTACTACAAAAAATTGAGACAAAAAAAAACGGACAGCGTGCTATCTACGGCTAGAGCCATTCATATATTTTTGTTTATTCCAGAGATTCNTTATTTTTTTGTCAAAAAATTATTTTTAGATGTTTATAGAATTTTTTATTTTGGTATTCTTCGGAAATCAAAGCGGCCATGCGATTTGTTCATCTATAAACAGCTATAACCTTTAAACTAATAAAGATACAGCTATGGACATTCACGACAATTTTGTGGAATATTAATTAATCTTTCAAATGAGCCTTTGACCAAGTTTGTAGCTATTGTAGGTCGTTAGTTACATGAATTGGTTTATAAAAAATTTTCTTCGTATTACTCAGTCTTTGACTGTTTATATATTATAAACTATTGAGGTTTCAAATATGAACCTTCAAGACGATTTTATTAAGCAATAAAAAACTTATACAATAAACATTTGACTCAACCGAATACTCGAATTGTTCAAACAATATAGGATTTTTTAAATTTTGTTTATATTTATGTTATTAATTAATCTATTTTACTTATAATTAAGATAAAAATAGAAAGATTCGAAAGAAATTAATATTGCATAATGTTTAATAAATCAATATCATATAGTAAAATAAAGTTGCCAGTATATGTATTTATTAATAATTTATACAGAATTTAATTTTATATTTTTATTTTGTCTTATTTGATGAAATTATAATGTTTACATTATCTTTTAAATAAATTTATGTTTTTTTATTGAAGTAGATAACTGCAAGTAGCAAAGAATTTGAATTCGTAGGTCCCAAAAAGCTCAGACTTCCTTGAACTACAGTTTTTTGCATAAATTGTTAACAAATAAAAGGCACTTTTTTCCTTAATAAACAAATAAAACAACTCCGCGGTTTTTAACTTTTGAAAGAAGTTATATACACCATTCGAATGCTCGTAAAAAAACTACAAATTGAAAAAAAAAAGTTTCTACGTCCAATAGGTCCGGAATTAGCAATTTTTTTTACAACTAAATTTGAAAAAAAAGATTTTTTTTTAACTAGAGGATACTTGGTGTCCCTTCGAAGAAAATGAGCTCAAAAGGAATGTTTTAGTCATAACCCTGCCCTCGGAATAGTAATTTGAAAATGGGCCTTTTTTGCAAAAATGGGATAAATAAATGGAATTTTGCAAAAACTATTTGACCGATCGAGCCCATCTTTGGCACATCCATTAAGGATATAAAAACTCACATTTTGGGAAAGTTTGGTAAGATTTTATTAATTATTTAAAAAGTTATTAACAATTAAAGAAAAAACACTTTTTTCGTTTAATTTTGCAATAAATGTTTTGTTTATAAAGCAATTCTAACTTATAAAGTCTCATTTTAAAGATGAGTTTCTCTAGATCAAATCAAAAATCATGTCAAAAATGAAGATCGTTTTTGGTAACTGTTATACTAATTATGTGTACCTAATTGGCAAGGAAAAATAATTTATTTTTTTACTCGTAAACCATTAAGTATACTAAAAAATGAGAAGAGTAAAAAAGTTTTTAAATGAAATGTAGTATTAAAAGATATTTGTTGTCGGAATTGGCTATAGTAGAAAAAGTTGTGAGGGAAATAAAACCAAGGGGTGCTAATTTCTTTCATTCAAAGACATAAACCAGAAAAAAAGGATATAGCAAGTAACCCCCCCTGAAAATTACTTTTTAAAAACACCTCTTTTAAAATATTTGCCCATCATTATGAAACCCTGTATATTTATTAGATATCAGAATCTTATTAAAAATGTTTACAGTGTTATTTTCGTCAAGAGATAAGAAATAGGCAAACTTTATCGAGAAAGTAAATAGGGCAAAACTGTCAGAAATAAAATACTTTTTACATCTCTTGGGTCCTTGACAAGCTTCTCTTGGGTATTAAAAGTAAAACATTTCTATTTTACGAAATTCTTAGAATGGGCGTAGAGGACTCTCAAGAGGTCGAAACACATTGCCGGCAAATAAACCAGCAGTCCGCCAAATGACCTGCCGGTTTCCGAGTATCCACTTAAAACAATTAGCTAAGGCTAATGTGTCAACTTAAAACTAATGGCGACAACACAACAAAGAAGCGTCCGGGTCGTTGTCGCCGCATTTCCGGGATGGCATGGAAGTGTCCGACACATTCAATGTGCCCCGCGATATGCAGTTGATTGGAAAAAATTGATTGGACTGACGTTCCAAGAATGATAGCGTCGTAAATGCGTACTTAAACAGGCAATTCGTCATAGCTCATCTTTCACCGTAATAAAGTGAACGGTAAACATAGCCTTCTTATACAGGGTGTTCACAGACTTGGAGAGGATATTTGGTAAATAAATCGAGGTGCGAAAACAATCGGCAGAAATACATTCTGCGCACAAATACATATTTTCTTTAATATCTTCTAATTAACCACAATAATATGAAGAAACATTTCTGGAACCGCTGACTCTATTGATAGCTCGGCTGGTTCTGTTTTCGCAATGAAAATTTAAGTAGAACTGATGACTACTTCCAATAGAACTAACAATTTTTATTTACTACAAAAAATTGAGACAAAAAAAAACGGACAGCGTGCTATCTACGGCTAGAGCCATTCATATATTTTTGTTTATTCCAGAGATTCTCAATAAGTTATGCAAATTCTTATTATTACTTCTACTTACAATAACAAATATTTCTAAACACCATTTAAATTTTATTGGGCACTAAATGGTGCCGTAGGTTCTTGTTTTTAGCTTTTAAATTAAATAATTTAGAAGAGTAAATTGGAGTACGTAATAATATGATACCAGAAGTAATTCATCTACAAGGAATATGGTACAGTTTATTGCAGATTAACCCATACGTTATATTAACAATATTTAACAAAGAAAAGTACAAGGGGTAACATCAGATTATTATTAGTAACATATTGCATCTACGAAATTAAAATAATCAAAATTGTGAAATCCTGAATGGTTTAAATTGCTCCTATTGATTATAAAATTAATCAAGACTATTTTAATTGTGATTAAAAAACAGTTTATTATTAAAGATCGTTATAAATCGGTAATTTTATTATTTAGGTGATAAGTGAACATTAACCGTTTGCAATCAAATCTAATTTTTTGGGCAAACTTAAAAAAATAGCTAAACAGACCCTATAATACCTACATAATAATAATTATTTTTTAATTAATTAAGTTTCACCAAAATTTCACACAAAATATTATGTAGATTATGAGGACGTTTCTACTAAATGATCCAGAAGATTTTTTACTTATGTTGCTAAGATGGCATTGTCAACAATGTCCAATAGTAGTGGCTAGACGTATAAGTGTAAATCTATAAAAAACATTGAATTTTATTCCAACGAAACGCCAAAGCGACGCGATATTTCCATCGTAATCACAGAACTGATCGTATATTTCTTACGATCGATAAAATTTACAGTTTCTGGAGAATTTTTCCGCCAGAAATTAATATCCAGGATTAAAAAATGAGTGTCAGGGATCAGAAAAAGGTTTTGTGATCCTTGAGCTCGTTCGTATGACAGTGAACGATATCGAGAATAAGACAACAATATTTATAGTCAAAATGTCCCCAAAAACAAAGCTTTTGTTGGTTCCATAACAGATTGTAGCAATACCCAACATTTCAGGGACATTTTCCCTTCAAATATTTAAAGTTCACAAATGCACGTTTAACAAAATATTACAAATATTTACTTACGTAGTTATTGTTGTTTGTAGCTGTATATAGTGTTTGTTAGAATAATTTATCAAACAAAAATTAAAATTTTGAATTTGTATCATAGTGTAACAAAATCGTTACGTTACCTGATTGAAACCCAGTGTTTTGCAGCTATCTCCAGAAACACCACTTTCCATTCTTGGAAAGGAATGTACTATTTCTTTACAGCTGTCAATCGTCCTTATGCGCAAACTCTCACAAATTATGTCAGACGATGTATATACCTCGAAATTAAATAGTTTGCAAGTTTAGTAATAGAAAATCGAAAAATAAGGAAATGCTTAGATATCTGTCAAATATTTTAAGCAAATCTTATGAAAAAATATGGGAAAAGATCCCATTATACTTCTCAATCTTTGCCAAAAAATTATACTGATTAGCCCAAATTTAAAGCACATATTTTTTTAATCGCTCATACAGTTGAAATTTTACAGGTATATTTTCAGTCTTATCAGAAAATGTTGACGTGAATAACACCTGTGTAAATGTAAGACCCTGTAGTTGGTAACTCCTAAAATATCTAACTGCATCTGCGAAAGATCTTGTCACCAAACCTCTTTAGCTTCTCAAGTATGTATGTTAAATTTCAAGGATGGGTCACGATTATCTTAAGTACTCGATAAAATATAAAGGAAAGGCCTCTGCACCTGCAAAGACCCTTTTTACAATCTGAAAAAGGCCATAAATGTTCCCAGTTCGGTTGTGCGTTCTGTTTATTCAAATTTTATAGAGGAAGTAGGTATGAAAATATAGGCGACAGGTGACTATTTCTTGAGACAGAGCAATTAGAGAAGATATTAAAATATTTCTGGTTTGTAACACTTGTTTTTGTTGCAAAAAAATAGTTGAAAATTGAACATAATAAATATTGATTTTTAAAAAATAATTGAAACGAGGTGTATTTAAATGAAGAATAAATTCTTATCAACTTTTGTTCTATAAAAATAGCAACGTAGGTACTTAAGTACCTTCTTATTTGATTTCCCAATTATCTAAAGACCAGTATATTTTACGAATACTTTACAAGAATACTTTATTGCCACAAATTGATTGTAGGTACATTTTAAAAACATTTAAAATTATTTAAAAAACCAGGGGCGTACGATTTGTTTTCAAAAAAGGTCCCCTACTCCCCCAATAACTACGCCACTGGAGTGTATTTTGGAATAAGTTATCCATGAAAAAATGTTATCCTCCAAATTTTATCACTCAATCTTTTATGGCAATGAAGTTACAGGAAAAATAATATAAATATTTGAAACTTTTAGCACCCTGTATCTCCGTAGGAAAGCGACCTATCAAAAATTTTTATAGGGCAAAACTTGATTATTTTCATCGGTAGAATATGCCATTAAAGTTTGGCAAAACTTATTATTAACACCCTGTATAATGATATAAACCAATGGTGGAGATCCCAGGAGACACAGTCAATCAGATCTTCTAGTCCAGTCGAACTAGAGTTTGAACGTCAAAATAAGCCCTATTTAATGCAAAAAGAGCGAATTCCCGAGCGGCTTTTGCCTGACTGGAACAATTTATTTATAACGATGTTTTGCATATACTACTTTGTTAGTTGTAAAGGGCAACTTAATTTCAACTTTTTTAAATTTTTCTGTTTCGATACGTTTCTTTGGATCAATTAGAACATATATCTACGATATTAACATCTAAAATTAACGTTTAAATAGTAATTAAACAATTAGCTGCAAAAAAAATAACAAAATTAATTAACAAATACCTGGAGCAAAATGTCACGGTCAATCGAATCGGCCTTTGGTACACATGTTGGTCAGTGGTCTTTTCCATAAATTTCATCAATATTTATTGCTTTTTCCAATAATAATGCGTAATTTTCGAAAACTGATTTTTCCGCGTTTGACCTTTATTTTACAGTTAACACATTGGTGAAATATGAGTTTATGTACCTTAGATTGTAGGTAATTTAATTGCATACAACATAAAATAACTAATTTTCAATAGGTCGTCTAGATTTTTATGGGCAGTAAAAAAAGTGAAAAAACACGCAATTTTGCCACTTATTTGCAATTTGTCAACTTAGTATCATTCTACAGACACTTCACTGTCATGAAGTGCAATAAAATATCTAGTATTTTTTTGCGTTCAAACGACTGGACTATTATTCATTATTGTTTTTTTGTCTGCATGGTGTGTTACTAGAAAACTGGTCTTTTTTAAGATTTTCGATTTTTATTTTGTAAGTTTTCAGGGTTTATGATCTAATTCGGTTGGACTATTCAGAATTTGGACAGGAGTATTTCGGAAATTTGATAAATTCATTTGCTTTGAACTGAATTTCATAGAAGAAATATTCTTTTCATTACATTAGAAATGAGATTAGAGATAATTCATCAACTATTTTTAGCCTAAAATAAACTCACCATAGAGTTCAATAAATTGAAAGTAATTCTAAAGTTGTTCGTTTCGAAAAAGATATAATTAATTATAATGTAATCACTGGAAGGTCAGAAAATTCAATGGCGTAGAAATTTGACCCTTGCTGTCACTCAGAAAATTCAGTATCTTTAGGACTTTTTATTCTTAATGATTACATTATGTTTAAAACTGGATTTGCAACAAAAAATTTCTGTACATGTTTATATGTGAAATGAACAGTTTTCCAATTGTTTGCAATTGATTCAACTGCGTATATTGAAAACAAAAAAAAATATTAACCCAAAAATTACTCGTTCTACGAATAAAGAGATGCGTATTCTTGGAAATACAATTATCTTAATACAGTGGCGTCGCAATTCTTAGTGAGGGCATCTCTTGGTATCTCCGCCAATGGTTGAAGAATTTATACAGATTCTGTGAAGATTTACTTTTCATTGTAGTCCAGTTGGTAGAGGTTCGGCCTGTGTCAAACCTTGATAACCCGGAAATAACTACACAGGCCTACTTTAAATGATGAGTACAATAACAGGCTAATTTGCTGACAAAGTATTTTGTCAGGAAAAAAAAGTATTAACAATTTAATAGTGAAAAAAATTTATTTTAGTAGTTTTCTTTAAATAACTCAGCGGGATGACTGTACGAAAAAATGTCTTAGGATATGATTTTGTTCGTAATAAAAATAGCTACAAAATGGCGGTGGTCCGATTACAAAATTTGTAATAACAAAGCCGTGAGATTGAAAAAACGGTATAAAACGTCAATTTTTTAAAGTTGCTGTAAGAATGTCAATTATAAACAACAAGTGATAAAATTTTCGAAAACTATAGTTCAATATATATACAATAATGACGTTAAAGCCGAAAATCAGGAGAGCAAACCTTTTTGTTCTATAAGGTGTTATACATTCATCGGCATCTAAAACTCGAAACTTTGCCAAATTTGTTCGAAGCTTTGCTGACACTTGAAATTTGGTACACACATAGTGTAAATATGCAGAAACCAAAAGCAATTTGCAAAATTGAAATATCTTAATTTTTGCAGTTTTGGTATGGTTTTATACATCCCCCTAGTTTTATACGTCACCGTTTTTTTTAATGTTTGGACGTATATTTATGTATATTTATAAAATATTCCAGTACGGTAGATTAGCCAGCACAATTCCCTACAATTAAAAAAAATATATTTTCATCGTTTAAATCCTAAGCTACTTAACATTTTGCGCCTATTAGCCATACTCGTATATTATTCAACATATCAACATAAAACAAAAACGTACGTGTGGGATAAACCTTTAACTTTAAGTAAACAATTGTTTAAATTTACTGTTGCATATTTCTAAGCGTATACAAGCGCCGAAGAGCGGAGCTCGCGCTCGAAAATGAAAAGTTAAAGGTTTACCCCACACGTACGATTTTGTTTTATGTTGATATGTTGAATAATGTACGACTACGGCTAACAGGCGCAAAATGTTAAGTAGCTTAGGATGTAAACGATGAAAATTATTATTTTTTTTTTAATTGTAGGTAATTGTGCTGGTTAATCTACCGTGATGGAATATTTTATCAATATAGGTACATAATATATATTTTTCCAAAAATTAAAAAAAAACGTTGACGTATAAAACCTTACCAAAGCTGCAAAAATTAAGATAATTGAATTTTGCAAATTGCTTTTGGTTTCTTCATATTTACACTATGTGTAGGTATACCAAATTTCAATTGTCAGCAAAACTTCAAACAAATTTGGCAAAGTTTCGAGTGTCAGATGCCGATGACAAAAACATGTACTAAGCATTTTTTCGTAGTCATCGCGATGAGTTATTTAAAGAAAACTACTAAAAAAAATTTTTCACTATTATATTGTTAATAACTTTTTTCCTGATAAAATACTTTGTTAGCAAATTAGCTGTTATTGTACTCATCATTTAAAGTATTCCTGTGTAGTTATTATATTTCCGAGTAATCAAGGAAATGTCACCAACAGTAACTTTTCGGCCTCTGTCGACTGGACTATTGGTTAAGATGTCAAACTTAAGTTTAATTAATCTACGTCAAACAATTTTCCTATATTTACTATATTTTCCAAATAAATATCACGTAACCTTGCAAATTAAGCAAATTCGCAGACTAAATTATATTTGGCCTCATTATGCTATTTTGGTCTAAAGTATATCTGGTAGCAGTTAACACTGTATTTTCCAAATATCAATATTAAAACAGTATACCTACTATAAATTCCAAATAAATTGTTTCTTTTTCTACTTAATAACAAAATTGTTAATATTAAAAATCCCAATTAAATTAAATATACGATTAAATGAGAAACATACAAAAATTATGATCCCATGTCAGATAAACATTCGAAATTATTGCATAACAGGTTGCTTTGCGTTCTACGCGAAACACTAAATACTTAAGCTACACAACTTTTACTCTTTTATGCATTTATGTAATTACGTCTTACTATCGACTGGAATATATTTCAATTTATAGCCGCTAAGTATGCATAAAACTACGTGAGATATATATCAATCGCTTGGGCAGGCATGCGTAAAGAAACGTATAATTGCAGAGATTTAACAGTTAAGTATAGAAAGTGAAAAAGGTAGATTTGTACATTAACGCTATAGTACACTTTGGCAAGAATTTAAAATGACATATCTAACTGTTATTTAATGCAGGCATTTGCAGATAAATATAGCGGCGGGTAAGTGAATCTGACTAAAAATGATTTTATTTTAGATGGACCTCAAAAGTTGAAATTTTGTGGTGGACAAAAAATTGACTGGAAGAAATGACTTACCGAAAGTTACTAGCCTAACGCATCGTTTGGGTCTCCAGCTAACATGTATGCTTATAGGTGTGTAGATATTTAGAATATTTACCTGCAACAAAAAAATATAGGTATGTACACATATTTAGATTAATTTATTTTTTAATGTTTATAATCGTCTTACAATAGACATATAGAACATTTAAAATTATATTTTCGAAAACCGCAAGAGAAAAATTGGAAAATGTTATTGCATAGGTGTAAGTAGTTCTTTTTATTCTTAGTCAATTGCTTATATACATATAGGTATTTCTTAAAATTGTTAAATGACAGGATACCTGAATATAGAAAGGGAATTTGAAAAGTAAATATAGGTAGGTACGTATAATTTTTAATTTCGAATCTAAATATGATATCAATTTGAATAAACTGAAATTCGAGATTCAATTTGACTTTTGGAACAAATTCATAAATTAAGTCATACCTAATGTAATAATATTTTTAATATAGATTTTCATCTTAATATTTTTATATTATATGTCACGGATTTATAAGCAAATTTGCAATATCTTTGATGCCTTATCTTTCTGTGATGTTTTTCCCAATTATTGAGAATCGCCCTGTATATTACTGTAACTTGTATATTTGTATGTAATTTAAGTAATTAAATTTACTAACATATATAGAGACAGCCTGTTTAATTGTAAATGTTGAAAGTTACTCAAGTTACGTATACAAAAACATTCCCATCCTTAGATACTGCCTACTTTTAATGTGTTTATATATTTATCAGCTGAAGGTTCAAGAGCCCTTGCCCATAAATTAAAAATGCTTACAAACATACGGAGGTATATTCTAGCACTGGGTTTGGGAGAGTTTTCAGTTTCTAATCTGATTTGATACCGAATAGATGTGCTCTCTGAATAAGTGAATAAACAATATCTTTTAATTATTAAAGTGTTTTAGTTCTACCCATAATCCCAACAGTAAATATGTACGTAATACACTGTAAAAAAATTGGTGTGAATGAAAGCAATAAAGGTTAGGAATGAATCCAATGAGTGAAATTATTGAGTACATTTTCAGTCAATATCGGGCATTTTAACAATTTTACTCATTTGTGATTATATTTAAATTAAAACTGAGTACTTTCACTGAAATATAGGTACTCCTTAAATAAATTCTTCACGTAAACTCGTATTTGGTGCACTTGTACTTAAATCAGAATAAATGTCCTCATTACTGAGTGAGTTTAAATGTATATTCATTTCGAGTAATTTGAATGGCGCCGTGAAGATTGCTTCTAACCTGGACCACAGTTGATGCTCCAGAAAAGCATGATCACCAGGAGAACAGGCCTTAGCCGGCGGCGAAGGGTCTCAACTGGCGGGTCTCAGCCAGGACAGGAGAAGGCCCCGCGAAGTGAATTAATTGTATATCCTAATTAATCATTTATGAGTGATTTACTTTATATTAAATTTACTTTATATTAAAACCAAGTCTGAGTAAAAAATGACTCAATTAATTAAATTATAAAATAAAAAGTCAAATCTAAATTGGTTTTATATACTCAGAATAGAGTCAAAACTCACTCAATCGAGTGTGGACAAAAATTGATACATTATTGAGTAAAGTTGAGTGAAATTTTAGTGAAATTTTTTTATATCTAGTATAGAACAAAAATAATATTTTTATTTTTTGAAGATAAATTCATGGGGAAGTCCGAGGAATTCATGGGGAAGTCTGAGGAATTCGAGAGCAAGTCCGAAGAATTCAATGAGAAGAAAGAGAATTCAAATGGAAATCAGGAGAAGTAAAAGGAAGTCAGAGAAATTCGAAAGAATTCATGGGGAAAATCAGAGAAATTCTCTTTTGTCGAGGAATTCTGTCCAAAACTGTAACAGCGGCTCCATCAGGGAATTAACAATGCAAAATAAATTTATTTTGCATTGTTAATGTTTTGTTGTCCCGAGTAGATTTTATATATTTGCTCAACTTTCCAATAGAAATTACGAAGATGCCTTAATTCTCTCGACGCATGGCCAATCCCAGCCAAAGCAGAAACCCATTGTTCGAGGGAATCCAAAACCCAAACCCTCCACGAGCAGCAGAAGGCCCGGCGGGGAAAATAATATTTTCAACTATGTTTCCAAAATTTCCGCCGAAGTTCTCAAAGAAGCTCCCATCCGCTCCAAATACCACAGCTGCATCAGAAGACATCGCCGGAGGCCGATACTATCGGCAGTGCAGCTGCAAAAATGAAAAAAAAAAACTCCGAAAATGTGAAATTCAAACTGAGGAATCGTAATACAAAATTACAGTACAATGTCAGACTACAAGTCCATCACCCGTTCCAGGCGACTGCATTCCAAAGATGGACAGAATTCAAAGAGGCCAATTGTTTACAACTAAGGCGGGTTTCGTTACAGAACCTCAGAAAGAGCCATCAAGGAATGGGATCGAACGTCGACCCTGGTACTTGTAGTTCAGTAACCAGGTACGGATACCTATATACCTATGTAGTATGACATAAAATTAATATTTGCATTGTATAAAGCCTTTTACATGTCAAATATCATTTATTGTAAATGATTTTCAATAAATCCAAAATTTTTACAATTCAAAACATTGTTAAAAATTTTCACAAATTTTTGGGAGCACATTGCTTCCGCCCCAGACCTTGGTTCTGGAGCCCAACCATCTATGCATTATCCAATCCTGCAGTGAAGATCCTAAAGAATACAATAAGCTAACGGAAGCTTCGAAATAGGTACTCATAAGAGATCTCAAAACCAGTGCTAGGCAACTGTAGAGTACTTATAAGCCTCCAAGTCCGTGTCATCCTAGAGTGTACTGGACTGGGAAAAGGCAAAACCAAATAAGATCGTTGACCACATTTCCAAAAATCCACCTCAGTTCCAATGAAGGATAATCGGTCAGCAGTGCGACGTCCACACCCCCAAGCTCGTTGGAGACGAGAATCCCAGCACCACAGGCAAAACATGAGGAGTCCGAAACAAATGTAGGTTCTCCCTATATTAGAGGTAATCCCTGAAAGGAAAGAGATGCTGTTGGGGCCAGAATGTCCGAAACGCCAAGGGAATATGATGGATGACGACAGTTTTACTATGGCTTTTATAAGTATACCAATTTGGTTCGCAATAACGTTTCACGTGGAAACCAAATATTTGAAAACAATGATTGAGAACGCTAACGTGCCGCCCCTTCCCCACGTAAACCTTTCCCGCAATAACCGTGGTTAGAACGCGATATCATTACCGTGTTTGATCTGTAATAGCGGGACAGACAATGTGGGCATAAATTATGAGAGGAGTAAGTCCTCCAAGAAATTGCCAAGGAGCCGAGCGCATACCGTTGCGCAAGAACATTTTAATAACGCAATTCCGCCGCAAAACAGAATGATTCATGTAAGAATTTGCATTGTTAGTGGTATAAGCTAGCAGGAATGCCGTGGCATTGGTTCACAATCCCACTTAGGTAGTTGTTGTCGGTCGGTTATAATACTTTCCGATTTTTCAGCTGCCTACACGCAATCGTACAAGTGGAACTGCCAAGAAGAACACGGAACGGTAAAGACTCACTTCAGTAGTTTTTTGTTTGCGGCCGAGATCGTGGTAGAATGGAATCAAATAGATGTTCTCCGGTATTGACATTATTAACTCTCTTAGAAGAGAGCAGAGCAGATCCGGATCGCAAACACCAACTCAATATAATATAGAAAGTTTTCACAATAATCAGTGTGTTGCTCGTCACTTTAAATCAGTTCCGCGTGTTCTATTCACGGTGCCTTCTAAGTCTTCGTCATAATTGCAGGAGGTTATTCTTTGGATAATTTGAAATTGGAAAACCCAAGATGTTTATAATTTATTACTTCTTTACATATCACATATCACTTTGCAGCTACCAAGTTGTCAATAAATAAGATTTTGACACCGTATTTTCTAATTGGAACCAAGAACAATTCTTACTACGTATATCAAGGTCAGCTATATCTCAATATTTTTTGAAAATGTCTATAAAAAAATTTTTAAACACGTTATCATAAAATATGTTTTAGTAAAAATTTCCAAACGGGTACTACACTGTAAATAAATCGGAGTGAGAGAAAGTAATAAAGGCACAGAGTGAATCCATTGCGTGAAATTATTGAGTACATTTTCACTCAATATTGAGTACTTTGATAATTTTACTCATTTGTGATATTTGAAAGAAAACTGAGTACTTTCACTCAAATATAGGTACCCGTTAAATAAATTCTACGAATTCGGAGTAAATGTCCTCATTATTGAGTGACCCCACCCCATTCTGTGGTTGTCGTGCGTTGTCTTTGTCTATTCCCATCGTCCCCATTAGGTCAACTCGTGGCGTGGTGTATACCGTGTAGTGCTGGATAAGTGTCCGTTAATCCAGTTGTTTTGATAAAAATTTTGTTTAAATGCAGTGTTTTCTTACTTACGTATCTGTAATATACAATATAGGTTATGGTAATCTATTCGTCCGACCAGCTAACTAATTCCTTTAATCCAAACCTAAAATATTGTCTTTAAAACAGATCTGTGTAGAAACCACCTTTACCTTATATTATAAATACAGAAACAGAAATTGTAGAATTCAATAGAACAATATCAAATTTTACTTACAATAAAAGTAATACATTATTTTGTAGAATAATACTAAAATATATAATGGAGGACTTATATTCACTTTGTTACAAGGCATTTTTTCTGTGTTCGAAGAAATGGTTTCTTCTCCTACAGGTTGCCATATTTCTATCCCAGTTAATTAATGTTATATATTTTTTAATTCAACATACTGTAAATGCAGATGCTCGAAAACTAGCAATATTAAACGCTTATTCTTATTGGTTGATATAATGAAAGTCATATGGAAAATAGTGAATTATGGAAATGTGTACTTTTTTACGTAAATAAAGTATGCGCTGGATTGAAACCTATTCGAGATATTTGCGTTTACCGTTTAAACAATTTTGGAGAAACGTATAACTTTTGGACGAGGTTCCTCTGCGTCAGCAACAAAATATGTATTTCTTATACATATACATATAAAGTAAGATAGCTATCGAAAAATTATAAGACGCAAACGTTTTAGGGTTTTTAAAATCTATTACAATAAGTAAAAATTAAGTATACAGGTTCAGTCAAACGGTCATGAGGAAACAAAGTTGCTTTTTTAAATGGAACACCCTGTATATTATTCCAAATTTCAATTCTTCTCGAAAATCTAAACAAAATTCATATAGCATATCATGTACCTATACTTAACCTATATGTGCGATATTAACTTCTGAAATTAACGTTTGGTAATTAAACCAACAAGATGAAAGAAAAAAAACAAACGAAATTAATTAGCAAATATCTGGAGCAACAATTTCACGGTCACTCGAATCGGCTTTTGGCACACATGTTGGTCATTGGATTGATAGTCTTTTCCATAAATTTCATCAATATCGATCGCTTTTTGCAATAATGTGCAATTTTCGAAAAATGATATTTCCGCGTTCGACCTTTATTTTACAGTTACCAAATAGGTGAAAAATGACTCTACCTTAAATTGTATGTAATTTATTTGCCTGCAACACAAAATAACTAATTTTCCGATGGGTAGTCTAGATTTTCAGTAAAAAAAGTGAAACAACACGTAATTTGGCACTTATTCGCAATTTATCAACTTCTTTCAAGTTAGTTTTTTGATATTATCATTGTACATACCTTTCACCATCATAAAGTGCAACAAAATGTCTATTCACATTTTTTTTTTTTTAGTTTTCAGGCTTTATGATCTAATTCGACTGGACTATAATGTTGATTAATGGTAATGTACGATTTGAAACATACAGGTAATTCAAAACGAGCTTAAAAATCTGCAATACTGCATCAAAAACTATAAAATGGGCCTAGGTCACCATTTTCGTCCAGAATGAGAACAAAGAAACATATGCAGTCATCTCCAAACAATGGAAAAGACAAAAACAATACAACAAAGGTCGTCGAATGAGTCTGCCGATTGTTTACGTGCAGATACAATTTGTGATAATAATGCTCTTGCATAAAGATTTATCTGAACCTATGACTGAGCTAAAAAGGCTTTACATATTCGAGATAATAAACTAGGTTGCTGTAGAAATATCTCGGATTTGGAGAACTTGTTTAGAGATTATGTATCTCTGGCACTAGAGAGTAGTAGTATGAAATAACGTAATACCTATTGGCGTTTTGACTTCGTTACCTAATACTCAGCCTGCTTAATGCTGTGATTTATTTCTCTGTCCCAACTCTTCGGCATCCATTGCATAACAGTGTAAACACAGGATTAAGGACATTCTGGTTACTTATTACCGTGTGTGAGGAATGTTGCGGTAACGACAAATTATTGCAAAGGTGGACGTACATATTTATACAAAGAGTGATTCACTTATAATGTCATTACTTTTAAGGAAAGATAGGGAAAAATTGATATTTACGCTTAAAAAAATTTTCAAATAATTATTTAAACCCTTTTTCGGACCGCTCTTTACCGCTGACTTAAAAGCTTCAAGAGTGAATATTGACCTACCGTACTGTTCGGTGATTAACCTAGCTTTTAATCCGTTTTTAATCCGAATATGTGGTTAAAATTAACGACACCCCTGTATATAAGATTTGATAGAACTAGACAAATAAAAGAAAGTTTTGTAGAACATATATTATAATTTAAAGGTTTTTTGTTTGGTTGTTGTTTGGAAGAACGTCATTATTTTGACGTCGTGGATGCGATTTGTATTTCATATTCCTCTGTTACTGTATTTTGTGTTGTAATTGTCGGCTTCAGTCTTTTCAGTATTGTATTAAATGCATTTATCAAATTTCGAAAATACTAAATGATATCAAAATGTTTCCTTAGTGACAACACCTTCTAGAATCCCCATCATTCGTTTCAGAGTTGTGTCAAATTCAATTACTTTTTAACTTTTTTTCAGTTAAAACCCTAGATCGAGCCCTAGACCAAGTTTCATCAGGGTAGATTACATTTCATAGATATGTTATATTTTGGAAACTAAGCCATTTATAAAGAAGGGCGATATGAACTTCTCTTCTTAAATTTATATAGGGTGGTCCAAAATACCGGAATGGCAGGATATCTGGAAACATTCAAGGGGTAGGGTAAAAGTAAAGCACTAGGGGTTTAGGATTTTTCGCTGGATATCCGATGGTGACCTTGAATTTGACCTTAGCCATGTTATTTAAGGTCATATCAAGACCACGAGAATTTTTTTAAATGGGACCCCATAATTTTGACCCCGGAAATGGAGAGCAGAGTTGTAAGTTTGGATATGACCTTGAAATGACCACAAAGTCAAGATCAAGGTCAAATATCAAAGATAATGGAAAGTCATTATTGGTCAACAGTGATCGCCGAAGATAACACATGTTCTCGGTTAGTCAATGGTGGTCATCCGTAGCAACATACGGCTACGGTTAGTTATTAGAGGTCGCTTGAATATAACAATCACTACTAAAAATGTAAATCTATTATTTAAATAAAACGAAAATCGTATTTTGGTTATCACCATGTCCATGTTTTTATCAGAATAAAGCTTGTTTCAAAATAATTCTTCTTTTCTAGTAAAACTTGTCTCCTTACGAATCTTCCTTTTTTAAAATTGACCTCGAGGAAAATTTCCAAGGTTATTTGAAGGTCAACTTTCGTTTGCAATTATAAACTCACATCTTTGAGCCCAGATTCTGAGAGAACGGATAATTTTACATTCGGATGTGATGTCTAATTTGAATTTAGTGATTTTATTTAGGAAATAATTCAGAGGTCAAAACTCTTCTTAATTAAAACTTTTGGTAAGACCGTCTTGGAAAATCGATTTATGAACCTTGTAGAGGTCACAGAGGATTTTGAACTGTAAGGACGTGTCAAGGACCTTAGTCTTAAAACTTTTAAGATTAATATCAAATGATCATTACTTTGGAAATTGATCAAGACAGTTCAAAGGGTCACCGAAGTCAATGATGAAATAACTTGGATTTTTTTATCTCTGAATGATCACCTGAATACAATTGCTCTGTACAAAAATGTTTAGCTCTTTCAGTAGCAAGGGTTAAAAATGAGTTCCTATTGGAAAAACGAAAGTTGACCTTCAAATGAACTTGAAAATGGTCTTCAAGGTCATATCCAAAAACACCATGTGGTATCCCCCGATGCCTTTAACAATTTTTATACAGATCATTTTCCTGATATCTCGCTATCCTGACGAGTTATTCAGGTATGTCCATACTTTCCAGACACTTTGTATATTTTTCTTTAAAACAATACAAACGACGAATCTCAGTTTTTATTTAAGAAATGATGGCGTATGGAGTTGTCGAGCACATAACTTATCCAGCGATTGGGGAAACAATGAAATTAACTTACATTTTTCTTTTCCTAGATTAGAGACATAAAACCACTGTAGTGACGTCATTAGGCGATAACGCGGCTTTGTTGACGTGTTGGTTTTAAACTAATTTTTGACGTGTTACAATGGGTAATAATTATCTAAAATATCCTGTATTAATATCGCCGAAGCCGTGACAATGACAGTGCCGGATATAATTATGAACATAATCATTGGTAGGGTCGTCGCGGACACTGTAAGTACGAGGGGTGAGGCGGGGAGAGATATGGAATAGTGTGGGGACACGCGCCAACGGTTTTCACAGCTGTTTCCCTCCACCACCAACGTGGCCGTTACAAATATTTAGGTAAGTTTCGAGTCATAAATATAATTTGTCCATTTTATACGCGTATATTTGCAAGTTATAGGGAAAAAGAAAGAAAATTTCGTTACGCAAAACCATACATTTTAAATATTTATACAGGGTGTCCGGTAAGTACCTCCTAATCTCTCGGGAGTGTATAGGGGAGGTCAAAATAAAACTAGTCCTTCCTATAATTTTTTTCCTAATGTGCCCCCTAACGGAGTTATGGGGGTCAAAGGGGTACCTAGAAATTAACGTTTAGGGTTATAACTTTGAAACCACCCTGTATATTTTAATAAAATTTTCGTACGTTGTATTACACATGGAGCTCTACGATTTGATGCTAAAATCAACTTTTTGCTATTATCAGGTGTCCAGAAACGGACTGGCCCTATCACAATTTTTCTCAAAATTTTGACAGAAGTAATTTTATCAAACTGAAAATATTATTATTAGATACTCTGAAGGTTTTTCTTTAAAAATGGTACTCTTTATTTATTTCGAAAAAATGAACGGTTTGCGAGATAAATCGGTTTTGAAAAAAATTGGTAACAAATACAACAACAATTAAAATTTATTTTTTTACAATAAAATCATTCCCGCTAGTGCCAGCCTACAGATTCACCATAAACATTTACTGGTGGTGAATTAAGGGAATGAATAATGCCGTTTCTTGTAAAATCAACATCTATGACCAAAATACATCTACAAATTATTATTGCTCTTGTCTCCATGGAGTTCTTTTCTATTGTTTTCGTTGTTAGACCCTGTTGATTTTAAAGTACTTGTCAAAGGCGCGTGACAGAATAAAAATTCAATTTTATTGTGGTATTCGTTTTAAGCCGTTAGAAATAACATTTAAAAATGGAAGAATATTCCTGTGCAGAATATGCTGATATGCACCTAATTTATGGGGAAGCATTATGCAACTCCGTGGAGGCAAGAAGACTTTATGAGGAAAGGTTTCCGGGTCGACATTTGCCGAGTCCAAAAACTTTTGAAAGAGTTGATCGTAGTTTAAGAGAAACAGGTAAAAAAAAATAGTGAAAAACGTTAGTGAAACTAATTTCTTCCGAATCCTTTATTTAGGAAGCTTTTTGCCACGCCGTGGTGGAGCAGGAGCCCCGAGGAGAGTACGAGACCCTCATGTAGAGGAACAAATATTGGAAGACGTTGCTAATAATCCTTCAAATAGCATAAGGAAGCTTGCGGCGCAAAACAATGTTACAAAATGGGCTGTACATGAAACTCTGAAAGAACAATTGCTTTACCCGTACCACATCCAAAAAGTACATGCTATGTCTCCAGATGATTATCCAAAAAGACTTCAATACGCCAATTGTTTTTTACAGCATCATATTCGGAATCATAATTTTGGTACATGACTTAAGTTAGATTCTTATACATACGAGTATAGCTCTAGTAATATGAAAAATGTTTTAAAAATTATTTTTTTTTTCAATTTCTTCGGGGTATTATCAACACCCCTCATTTTACCGCGATTTCAAATTTCACGCTGAATTTAAGGCCTATTTAAGCATACATAGATCTAAGTCGTACCGTTTCAGTGTTGCCTGATGTGTGAAAAAAAATAGCGTTTGCGGTATCCCTGAAAATATTACATATTTCCGAAGCAGATTACGATATGATGCCGTTTCCACTATTCGTTCAAGCCTAAACAAATCTATCTTCTGCGTATGAAATAACGGACCCTGGAATTTCAATACTTTTCGTAAGGAGTATTTTGATTTTCTCTCCTTTCATTTTATTAAGATACGAAGACTCTACCGGGTAGGAAAGTACCGATGGTCTATCTATCTGAAGTTACGTGAGAGCGATAAAGTAAGCCATAGAAATCCAGGCGATAGAGAAGGATGGCCATAATGAAGGCGTCTCATAGTCACCGCCCGTTTCGCCCTTCCACAAATAAGATCCACAAGGGCGAAATGGGCGGTGACTATTAGACGCCTTCACTATACCCATCCTTGTCTATCACATGGATTTCTATGTCTTACTTTATCGCTTTCACGTAACTTCAGATAGACCATCGGTACTTTCCTACCAGGTATTTCTTATAGCTTGCGAGATACAATCTGTAAATGGATTGTTCAAGCCCTCTTAACTGGTTAGGTCCAACAAAATTTGACTTTGACTACAAGATATACAAAATTCGAAACAGGCAAGCTTTCAGAGACATTATACCTAAAATTTTCGACAGCGTTTAGAAAATTTTACCGAAGCATTTGCCTGGTAGCTCCTCCAGTTTTCATCTCATAGATAAATTGTCTTATTATGGAGATCACAGTGTACATCAGCTGTTAATATAGGAGGACCTCAAGCATCAGTTCTTGGCCCGGTTCTCTTTTTAATTTATGTCAATATGATTTTTTTGTGTGAATGATTCAGTTTTAAAATTCCATTTGCCAATGATAGAACCGGTTTCTTTCCAATCAACGAGATTGGAAATTCAACTGGCACAAAAAACGTAATACCTATTTATTTAGCCTAAGAAAAATATACACAAAATCCTGTTTTAGTAAAATTTTAGGAGTACATTTAGTCTCTAAATTATCATGGGATGTAAGGAAATATAAAAAATATTATGTCTAAATCATCAAATGTAAACACAAATTTTGACAACAGCTTATCACAGACTTATACATTCTGTAAGATCATATACAATACTGATATGGGGTCATTTTACTTTATCTGATATATTTGTTCTAAATAGAACAGCCATATGAATTATAGAAAACTAAAATACACTCAGAATATTAACAGTGCCTTCAACAATGTCTAATACACTAAAAAATAATATACTTAGTGAAAAACTACCAGAAATGAGATCCATTTTGCATTTACCAGAAGTAATGATACTTTACAAAACCCTTACTTGAAATTTACAAAAACCAGAAATGGCAGATTATTATTAGGGTATTAAATTTTATAACGTATTAAAACAATTAGATTTAAATTAATATCTGTTGGATAAAGTATTTTATAACCCACAAGAATTCTTGATCAACAATTTATACATTTGTTAATTTTTTCAATGTTTCATCTCTTTCTTTTGAGTATTGTTCTATTTTAGATGACTTGTGTAATACTTTATATACAGGGTGATTCAGAACTTATTCAAAAAAAAAAAAATTCTGGATGTACAGGGGACCCTTACAAATACAATTTTGTAAAGAAAAAATCAAAAAGGTCAGTTCGAAATTGATTTAAAAATACACTTCTGCACGGCACTGGAAACTGGTCCAGTGTAAAACCTGACCTAGCACAATGCGACCGTCATGGCGGTGTGATAAAAACAGACAAAAACTTTCGCAAGGAAAGAAATATGTAAATAGAATTTTATCGCACCTATTTTATATCGGCAAATTCAACTGCTTTTGCCGTTATTAATTAATAAAATTAATTTGTGTTTTTAAATAATAAAATCATTTGACATACCCGATGCTGCAACAGCAATTGTTTTATCAACTCACGTGTAAACAAATTTGGGTCCGTCTTACTCACTTTCTACGAACTAACACAAATGATATCTTGCTTCAGCATAACACAAATACTTCACCATAATGCATATGTTGTCTTGCTTCACCATAAATTAAAACGATATCCATCAACTCTGAGTTGCTATACACGCAAGCCATTTTTGACACTAACTACTAAAAAACTGATGTAAATAACACAGATAACAGGTAAAAACTACCGCAACGACGGATTTCAGTATTAGGAGTCACATGGCTCTCCACGCGTATTGCGAATGACGCTAGAGACTACAGCTGTCCAGCTATGTAGTGGTTTAATGTGCTATAACTTCAATAATTTTTTTCTCAGAAACTAAGGATTTTACAAAATTTTTTTTTACAATATTGACTCCATTTCTCATGCCGCATCTATTCTCAAATTTTTTCGGATAAGTTGTGAATCATCCTGTATTTTGGCACAAATAAAGACACAAAACGAAACAACTATTGTAGATCATTATAATAATTGTTTGTATTTTCTCAACATATTCATATTTTCATAAGTAATTTTTTGTAAATATTTTTCTAATGGTTACATAAATTTTATGTTAAACGATATTCCAACATCATTTTCACAGTTACAAAAGCAACGAAAAATATGAGAAACTGCGAAAACTCCGCAAATTCTAAAAAATTTCATTTAAAAATAACACATCTATGAACTTTGAAATTCTAAAATCCATAATTATTATGTCTGAAATATATTAAGTTCGTAAGGTAGAAGAACGATCATCATCTTTATTTCGGAGATATTTCATATTTTCGTGGATGTATACAAACATAAATATTTATACTTGGCCCCCACCTTAAATATTATTCGTCTATTGTAAATAGTCTACGAAAACCATAAATTCATGTATGTACATTATAGTATGTGGACTAGAATCAATTTAGTTCTAGGGTATGCTATTACCCGACAATAACTATTTTCTACCACCAATGAGCAACACATATTTTTGTAAATGCCTAGGAACAATCTATATTATATAATCATGTAGCGAAAATATTAGAAATTTCTTAGATTTTGTTGATTAATAATTAATTTTTAAAGTCGCGCAAAATAAATGTTTTAAATGGGTAGTTGCTGCCGCCCCAATTCGTGACGTCATTTAGTGCGATCGACATTATGCCGTCACATTTCCTTCTTGATTACATGACAATTTTTTTTATTTTTACATAACTCTGAACATCCATAATTAATTTGTACCTAAAATGAAATTAATTTTTTTACCACTGTTAGCTGTTCGTAAGTTAGAGGCTAGAAATTTATGCAGTTCTAAAAGAATTCAAATTTTCATGGAAGTTGCCTATTACTTACATATAAGCAAGCGTGAGCGTGAGCTTATCTGTGATAAAAACATCACAAATGACTACAGCTATACATCTTCTATTTCGAAGACAACGAAAATGCCCACATGTGGTAATTATCTCATTTAGTAAATATGTAAGCTATGTTTCTATCTCAATTTTTGTAATTATACCTTGCCCACATTCTTAGGATAACTATTATCCTAACACGAGTATTTCGGAATACTTGGTTCCCCTCATACGTATAAAATTACCTAACGATAATAAGTAGTCCCATGTGCACCCATGTCAAAATTGACGGCTATACCCGGCCTGTCAGGAGATGTTAAACTTAACAGACCCTAAAACAAGGACCTGTCTTTCCTAAGAGGTAATGCGATCTGAAAAATGTATCTGCTTTTCTTTCTTTTCTTTATGCTCCTTTTAAATGGATTTGGTTATCCGAATTGAAAGATAATTCCTTAAAAGAATGTGCCGTTATAATGGGATCTTAAAAAGAAGTAAATAGCGCGTTTGTAAATGAGGCTTTGTTAAGAGACAAAATTAGTACCACTTGGAAGAATAAGGTAGCTAGAACGAACATTATTTTGAGATTTATCAAGATAGAGATATGTAGGTACACTATTAGAAAAAAAAACAACTAATTTTTTATAAGTCATTGGTTTATTAATATTAAAAGGGAGGAAATATGGTATTAAAGTAAAAATAAATTAATACTGAAAAGAAATTTATTATTAAACTTAATTAAATTTACTTAATTTTAAGACAATATTCTAGTCAATATTCAAAAGTGGAATTAGTTTATGACAAATGACATTTATTTAGTTTAAATAAATACTCAGTGTAGTGTTGTAGTGTAATACAGGGTGGTTATAAACTTCGAGAGGAAATTTGAGAAATAAATAAATCAAGGTATGAAAATTCGAATGACAGAATTAATTTTTGTAAATAGCATATCGATTTTTAATGTATACTGACTTTCATAGTGACATGATGGAAACTTTTTTGGAACCGTTGAAGCCACCGATAGCTTCTGCCTCTGTTTACAGGTGTTAGTGCATGCCTATTTTTCCTGTATTGATATTTGCAACTGGAATCAGAGATGTCTATAGCAGACTATAAAATTGTTTTTATAGATGAAGTAAGACTATAACGTTTTAGCAACTTAACTTCGAACAGAGCGAGTGTAATCGTGAATCACATAAACGGAAACAAGTTTCTAGTAGTAAACAGCTTTACTGCAGACTATTAAATTATTATCGATTACATATTCGGATTAAATGACCAGAGAAATTCAATATGGGAGGTGTTCTAGTTGAACTCGAGATTATCGCTATCAAATTACGTTTTTTTTTCGAAACACGTGACGACGAATGGTCAATCGGATTTCGTGGAGGCCAGTGCAAAGTCGCGTTTCTGCTAATGCAATTAAAAATACGAACACAAGACCAATAATGCGACACGTCACATCCTGTGGCGACTGGACACAATATATAATTGTCGCTGATGATCGTATCCCACCTATATTTAACAAAGTATTAAAGGCAATCGTTTTAAACGATTGTTTTTTTATACTATTGGTACATGTACCGTTATATTTTTTAATTACTATTTAATTAATTCCAAAAAAAATATTTGATGACAAATATCGACGTAAGTTAAAGAAAACCTCATCCTAGTCAGTAGTAGTAACAGAATAAAAGCTAGACACTACTAAAAAAAACAAATACATAATACTCATGTTTTTTTCTAATAATTGCTTTCTTTCGGTAACGAAAATTTGTACACTGAAATGTTCACTTTCCTAACTAGTTATTAAAGATATTTTACACACAACAATTTATTGAACAATAAATTGACAATTTATTTTTTAATTAATTAATTTCACATTTTATTTATGAACACATTTCAACATTTACAACAATTTATTGGCCAATTTCATTGTTCGTCAACTCTCAAACTCAAATCATCATAATTGGGTTGGCATTAAAAGAAAATACAAAATGGAACTAGATATCTCTAAAATTGACCAACAAATCAGAACATGTTCTAAATCCCCAATTTCTTGATCAATGTATTGAAGTCAATAAATTGTACTCCAATTTCTGTTTTACACTTCATAAAATAAATTGAAGGTCAACTTGTTCAATTTATTGTTCAATAAATTGTTATGTGTAAAACAGTTTTTAGAGTTTTAATCTGATCATGATCAAATAACAGAGAAAGACCAGGATGAAGGGAGAAATGATGCATGCGAGCATTATACCTGTGACGTAAATAATAATTTTTTTATCCAAATATTACCGAAGTATTATTCAGATCTTACTCAGTATTACTCAAAAATTACTCAAGCCCTTGTACATTAAATTACTTCCTCCAGTTTCCGCCTAGGCAATTATAAAGTATGACTCATTTTAAATGGAAACTCCCTTGTAAAAAATATTTTTAAATTAATTTTCAGATATCAAAGCCTATTTTTTATTTCTTTTTCCAGTGTCAAATTTGACAAAAATTGGTAAGCAAATTTTGTATTTAATACTTAACTACACCACTGGATTCTGTACCTCTCCCAATGTGATATGAATAAAATTTAGTGGAAAAATAATTATTGCTTATTTTAAAAATAATATTAAAGTTCTTCATCATTTCTGTTCTTCATAAAGAGAAAAATAACCTGTGCAATAAATAAATAAAATGTTCACTAATGTGTTTTTGTTAAATGTGCAATTACAAATCAAAAAATTAAAATTAAGATTATGAAAAAATCGTTGGTACTTTCTTAGTGATAGTGACATCTCTGCAACTATTGATGTATTTACGAATTTAGTAAATATTTTGAATCTTATTGGTGAAGTGAACAAAGTGCTTAGAGTAGCTGGAAAAATTGTATTTGACATATTTAAACTGTTTAACATTCATATTGTGAATACCACAGAAATATTTATTATTAACATAAGTGATGATAATAATAATAGTAAAACTGAATTATTAAATGATTAAACTTCTATATTTAATATACCTATTAATCATGACTATTTTATTAAGAATTATGGCAAAATATAAGAAAGTATTTCTTAAGTTTTTTTTTAATTTGATTATATTATTTCGACAATTTTGGTTATTTTGTGCAAAGAAGAGGAGCATAATATAACTATGATATATAGATATATTGTATATAGTTGATGTTTAGGCAGTAGAGTTGTTTCTGTAGTAAAAGTAAAGGCAAATACAGTGGATTAGGTGATTCTGTTAGCACTGCGTTGCGACGAAATCGTGTCGATTATTTGATGCAGAGGGATTACTTCCCTTCTACTTATGTGTCCAGTGGCGGCTCTTGACATCCATACCAGGAAGGTAGGAAGAATTTAGGTACAAAGTATTGAAAAAAAAATTAAATACATATCTATATGTATATGTAATCAGGAGGTTTTATTATAAGTACCAATGAAATATAGGGGACATGTGCTCGATGTTATTTTTTGTAGTGAGAATCCATTCTTCTGCTTTTGTCCGGAATCAACTTTTCAATTATTTTTTTTTTATTAAAGTTTGGTATTTCTCGCCACACTGATTTTTCAAAAAATAGCATTGGAAGTGCTGATAGTCTGTGTTTAAAATATAATTTAAACCATTGTAATTTTTTTAAAACACACAAGAATCGATATGTAGGTAACAAAATTTTTCACCACACGTAAATAAATTACGTTTAATAAGAAAAAATGCAGTGAATAACTATTATTTAGTTACGGTCGGACTAAACAGACCCCGAACTGCATAGTAAAATACGCTATTCCCACTCCGTCGTTCACTGTTGCGCGACGGTAACCATGACCACCACTGTAAACACTTTACAGTTGTAGAGGCGAACTACGAGGAGCCCACGTATTCAGAGTTTTGCAAATCAAGTTAAATTGACTGGACATTACTAAGGTTAATCTATTTAAATATACAGGGGGCCGCGTTTTTTGTAGCAGAACTTTCACAACTTGTACTAAAAGTCCTTAAAAAATAAGTTCATGAAACATATATGTATAGATGCGTCGTTTTTGATTTACAGAGTGTTCAAGTTTAAAATGAGAATTGATTTTTTAGTCGTAAAACAAAAACCCCTTTTGAGACTGTTGAAATTTGGCTACTTTGTTTGTAATAATAATAATACTCATTTTTTCACATAATTTAATTTGTCCTATTTTCTCCAGTGGCGTCACAACAAGATACTAGCTTGATAAAAATAGAAAAAAATATGGTACGCCACTGCTTTTTGGTAAATCTGAAATTTTTCTCAGATTTAGCTATTTTATATTAGCAACTTTTTTTGTTATTTAATTTTTTTCCTATCTCGTTTTGTTTAGTCAGAAATAAAACATTTTCATGAATAGGTTCGAGATTTGCTTAGGTAATTTATTTATTTACTTGTTACAAAGTGTGCCGTGAATATGTCTGTTTTTGAGTTGCCAATGATTTTTTGTTGGGACCTTACATCCTGCCCAATAGATTAAGCGGTCAATTATTTCTTGAATTTTTAACTACCTAGCATGATAACATGCTAGACGATGTTCCTTTTCAACAAAGAATAGACTCGTTTTTTCAATTAGATGGATGCCCTTCCCAGTACTCTTTGGTGGTACGAAACTGGCTGAATACAGTATATCCACAGAGATGGGTGGATCGTGGAGGTCCAGTTGGGTGGCCTTCGCGATTGCCTGATCTAACACCTTTGGATTTTTTTGTTTGGGGATTTATTAAGGATGCAGTTTACTCTACGCCTGTTAACTCGCAAGAGGAACTTGTACGACGAATCCGGAACGCTGCTCTCAGAATAACTCCACATCATTTGAGAGACGTTAGGCGGTCTTTGATACGTCGCTGTAATTTGTGTGTAGAACGAAATGGCGGGCATTTCGAACAGCTCCTTTGAGGTCTATTTATACAATAAGTTGTTTTTCCATACCGTGTTGTTTATTTTTTTTATTATCTTACAATAAACTGTGTGAAACAAAAAGTTTTATTTCTGTCTAAACAAAGCGAGATAGGAAAAAAATAAATAACAAAAAAGTTGTATTTTTGATAGCTAAATCTGAGAAAAATTTCAAACTTACCAAAAAGCAGTGGCGTACCATATTTTTTTCTATTTTTATCAAGCTGGTATCTTGTTGTGACGCCACTGGAGAAAATAGGACAAATTAAATTATGTGAGAAAATGAGTATTATTATTACAAACAAAGTTGCCAAGTTTCAACAAAGTCTAAAAAGGGGTTTTCGTTTTACGAATAAAAAATCAATTCTCATTTTAAACTTGAACACTCTGTAAATCGAAAACGACGCATCTATACATATATGTTTACATGAACTTTTTTTTTAAAGGACTTTTTTTACAAGTTGTGAAAGACCTGCTACAAAAAACGCGGACACCCTGTATAGATAACACTGAAAATTTCTAGGGAGGAGCGGCGCCCCAGAACTCTCCGCACCAGGCGCCACTGTCTGTATAGCACGTCATCACTTATTTCGAGAAATTCCAATATACATAACATTAAATCAAAAAAATAATTATGTTATTTATTGACTTTATTTACCTCTAAAACATTTCTTAAGGAATTTAACCTAAAGAAACAATATCTCTAATATGTTTGTCCCAGCATCCTATTAGAAATGTTGGGAAGGACGTTGGAAAGGATGCGCATTAACATTTTCCCAACATTCCTAGTAAATTGCCGGGACAAACCTAATATCTACAGGCAGGACACATTTAACATAATTTCTTGTCAGTTTAAAACGTCTCGTGTCTCTGTTTAAACCTTGCTTTATGACTTGGAGGCAACTTGACTCAGCTACTCACTCTCTTAGATCCATGTGTGTACTTTAACTATTTCAGGCTTTGCGATGTTTTATATTCCCAAAACATAGCTCTACGAGATAACTTAGTTACACTGCACAAAGCATACCTACATATAAAACAATTTCAGTCACAACTCAGATAAGATCTCAGTACACACCACATTTCCGATAACCAGACAGCTATGATCGATCACCGATTTCGAGTAACAAGTCTCGTAATCGCCACGTAAAAAACAATCGGCGACGCGTCGAAAATGTATCCGAAAAATCCAGTCCGCTACGACACCGACGTCGAGAATTCCAATCGGAGATTTAACATCCTTGCCTCTGGCCAAACGTGAAGGCATACGCATACATCAGAGGCGGCCTAGGCGGGTCACATTGAAACACTCGACACGCGAAAGACAAAAAAACGGCCGGCGCGGACGCGTGACGTCACACTCGAGGAAAGGTGAGGTGGAATCCGGTGAAATGGGAATGACTGAGGCATAGTAATTGAAGTCGAGGAATCTCTAATCTAGCGGGATCACAGTTCAGGCGCCATTTTGCTGTCTATTCAGCGCTTCTCAAGTTCAAAATAAATATCAGGCTTTGAGTACTCTTATCACGTTGATTGTGATGCATCAATTCTTTAAGTTGACGTTCAATTGTTTTTGACACGGATATGGAATATTTGCTTACAGTTCAGTACCTATAAATTATAAAGTATCTCCGTATATCCTCGTTTTTTCGAGTGAAATTTTGTGGCACACAGTCTGTCTTCATTTTATTGGCTTTCAATATGGTGGAGATTTTCTACACGAGACGTGCGTAATATACAGGATGTCTCATCACGAACTCCATCGATGGATATCTGGGAAACAGCTACAAGGATTTTTTTGAAATTGTGATGGTGTGATACGGTCCGTGGGGCCTACCAAGCCAAAATATTTTTAAGGTCATCGTACTTCCGGTTATACCGGAAGTCGATACTAACTTTCTTATTTTAAATGGAACCCCCTGTATATTATTGCATTTTTGGAAAGAGCATTATTAGTATATATTAGTATATTATTGTATATTAGTATACGAGTAGTATGTATGTATGATATGTGTATGTATTGTCATGTTATGACATACTGCTCAATTATAAAACATTAAATAAAAGCAAATCTTAAAGCATAGTAGCGTTTTAAAATATTTAATTCCAAGTATGAACAATTAAACTGAAAATATTTATTAAATTGATAGATTTTCTTAAAAGAATCACATGGTGTAGTAAAATTAAGTCAAATTGTTCTATTTTATGTCTAGTTTTAAAAGGATATCACAAATTTGTGCAATGCAAGTTATATAATGGAAAATGACTCCGGAAATGTCAAAATTCACATGAAATTCAAAATAAAACAATTTTTCAAAGATAATTTCTTGAAAAAACAGTACAGAAATGTAGTACATGTTTGTCACCAACAAACCACAGCAGTACAAAACATTATCTGTACTTCATTTAAAGATTTTCATCGAATTTTGAAACGGTAGCTTTGTACAGTAACGGCTATCGAATGAATTTTACTAAATTTTCAATATACATGCAAATAAAGTTATAGAAAGTTAAAGTGTTATACCTTTAGCAAGTTCACATCCTTAGAACTGGATTTGATCCAATATATAGGTGCATTGTACAAGAAAAAAAATTGTATCATATGTCAAACGACAAACTTTGTAAATCTTGTTTTTAATCTAACGGTGAGTGTGAATCTGCTGTAGACATTGGCTAGTGCATCTTCCAAGGATTAAAAAACAGTATTTATTTCATGTTGTAGACTTTTCCATAAGTGAAAAATTTGTGAAAAAGATGTCATTTCGACACCTAGAACAAAAATAAGCCATAAACATTTAAATAAATGTAAACGCAAGTGGAAAATATGCAAGAAATTTAATAAAGAGGTCATAGAATAGATTTAGCTAGGTAAAACCAATTTTAAGTAAGAAATGTTACCGTATTTTCATAATTTAGCATAGGTTCAGAGTAGATGTAAAATTATAACCTACAATAGCAAATGGGGTATCAAAATAACGAGAATTGTATCCTATTATCGAAAATAAGCATAATTTTCAGTTTTAGAAATCCGTATGCCCAAAATTTCAAAAAACAAGTTATCTCATATGACAGGTGACGTCGTATCCACAACAAACTTCTTTTGTTTTCGGGTTTATTAAAAGTGTTTTGGACGAAAACAGCCAGTTTGCTCATGATCTTTGAACGATAAACATCTGTAGTAATCTGAAAGAAAACAAGTGAAAATCACAAGTAAAATCAAGGCAACTCAATTATTTTAAAATTTGTACCTTTTCAAATCTCAAATGTCAAACTAATGTGTAAAATATTGAACCCGCCTCCTGCTCGAGGGAGTTGCTCACATAAAATACAAAGTATAAAAATAAAAAATAAAAAAACTTGAGCAAAATTTTAAAATAAATAAAGTGTAAAATAGAGGCCATTTAAGCATTAGCAGGTAAATATAAGACTTGTGAATTGTATTTACGTCTTTAACATATACACTACACTACACATAACATACTTTATTGACACACATATACAGGGGCTATTCAAAACTTACTCAAAACATTAACTTTCAAAATAGAACATTCATACATAAAATTTTAACTAACACAAAAAACAACATTCAACACAACAGTATATATATGATTAGTATATTATTGCATTTTTAACAGATAATTTAACAGATTTCTTAATTAACAGATACAGACTGCAAAATTTACTTTTCCCGGAAACGCAGGCCTAATTTTTTTTTTTTAATTGGTCATTTTGTAGAGGAAAACCTAATTTATGAGATTTGACATGAAAATTTTCCAGTTTTTATAGAGGGTGGTATAAAATGATAGAATATCAAAAATGTGGAAAACTCGAAATTTTTAAGTGGAAACCCCTAATTTGTTTAACGCATTGGCATTTTGCACTAAAATTGAGTGTAACTTTGTTAAAGTTTTCCTATACTTAAATTCAGTCATTTCCATTTCATTTACGAAGAAACATTTCCCTTTTCCTAAAATAATGTTTCCATTTATTTTGCACGTTTTACGTTGGCCGTGACAGGTATGTAACAATCAACATGACAGATGTTACAGTTTTTTAATTGTCAAATTTATTTTTATAAATGTTCAAAATGTCTTCCTTCAACTTCTAAACATTTTTCACAACTTCGGATTAGTTCTTTGTGGGTCGCTGCTATAACAGAATCCGAAAAGATACTATTTTATTTGGGAGACTAAAAAATAATGTGCATAAATACAGTAACAACAAAGGAAAAATTGTAGGTAACCATTTGAGCATCTATAACCGGATTCTATTAGAGCGGCGACCCAGAAGGAACTAATTCGAAGGTGTGAAAAATGTTTAGAAGTTGAAAACATTTTGAACATTTATTAAAATTAATTTGACAATTAAAAATCTGTGACAGTTGTCATGTTGATTATTACTTACCTGTCACGGCTAAACTAAAATGTGCGAAACAATGGAAACACCATTTTAGAAAAAGGGAAATGTTTATTCGTAAATAAAATGAAAACGACTGGGTTTAGGTATAGGGAAACTTTAAGAAAGTTACACTCAATCTTAGTGCAGAATGTGAATACATTAAAAAAATTGGGAGTTTCCATTTACAAATTTCGAGTTTTCCACATTTTTTGAACATCATATTCGATCTTTTTTTATTTTTGTGATTTTGTCGAAATATCACAAATTATTCACATTTATAGTGCCTTGGAAACAAAACATTCAACATTTTGACATTTCAGTTCAATTTTTATCGACAACTTTAAAGTTTGACTAGTTTTGTCTAAGAAAAAATGTTACACTAAAAAAAGTAAACAAATAAAGGATATACATTACGACGAAGAAAAGAAAACGGAACGTCAATCTCAGTTATGAAAACAAAGATTGATTTTCGAAATGTTAACAACTTATTAAAGCGTGTGATCATAGCCGTCGCGACAGCCTTTTGCTACAGCGTACCGTACGAAACCAGTAATAACGGCAGTTATTGGCTTCGCATTTGCTTCATGTATACGTGTTTTAATATCCTAATAATGTAGAACGCGCCAAGGGGTAAAAAACGACTTTTCGCTGATAAAGAATGCAAATTTATTAATTTTTACTTATACTTACCTGTTTATTTATTTGTTTACGACGAACACATAGCCGACGAAAACCCCGAACTTTACTTATTAAAGTGTGATGAGTATTTTTTTTATTTGTCTTCTTTTTAAGTTTATGATTTTTGGATGGGCAAAACTTTGTTTCATAAAAATAAATCCTTGAACCATGATTTTCGGTTCATTTCAATAATGATCGTACAGCGAACGGAAAGTGGGTTTTGGAAACATGAATTAATCCTCTTCAAGGGCCTTTTGGATGTTAGAAAACAAAATTTTAGTCAGTATTAATTTGAAAACAGGGCAAAAAATTAATTTCTCTGTTGTTTTGGAAAAATCAACGACTACTTTGCGAATATTCCGAAAAGTACCATGTTCGTAGTTTTTTTTAACTCAATGCATGTCCATGAGGCCTGTAAATTTTGAAATCGATCGGTCGAACCGTTTTCCTTTCCTGAATCATAAAATTTTTATAAGACGAAAAAAATTTGCGTTATTTTTCTCAGAAAAAGTAATTTTTCAAATTAATACCGAGTATAATTTTTTTTTTTTCAAAAGGCCCTTGAAGAGTTCAAGAGTCTAAGTTTCCAAAACCCACCTTCCGTTCGCTGTACAATCATTAGTTCATGAAATATCGATGATAAAAAAAAAGTGGCTTTTCACTCAATATCCGATATCTCAATGAGAAATAATCGTACAGAAAATAAAAATAAAAAAAAACAAATTGAAGCTGAGGAATCAAGCCAAATGACCCTGGCATTGATTAGATCAGAATTATCTGGGCCCATGGGCAGTTTGGAAAAAAAATTGTAAAATTTTTGCCATGCATTTCTTTTGATTGCGCCGAGAATGATGCTCAAAAGAAAATTTACATCTGTGTATAATAACACAGGCGGACAAAAAAAATTGTTTGTTATTGAGACGTGACCCTATCTATATTTACTAAAATTTTCCGCTGAATCCGAAAATGATAAAAAGAAAAATTTCTAACGTATGGATACCCCCCCTTAAATCCCCCCAGAAATTAAAAAAATCAAACTGGCCATCCAACCTACCTATCTTTGGTAAAATTTGGAAATTTTTCTGCTCCCTCGATTTTTTTAATGCGTTTAATAAACGTATTACAAAATACAGGTAATAACCAATAATTTAACAAGTTTCAGGCAAAACATTACAAAGTGGAAATTGATGTGTTTTCACATTTCCTCTACTTATATGTATTTTATTAACGTGAACAAACCTCCTTCGATTGCAAACTAACCAGCAGCCACTAGAAATAATTTCCTCCGGATTCCAAGTACGACTTTCCGGCGTTACACATAGGTACTTATTAGGTCTAGCCGGCCGTTCTGTATGCGCGATACATCTAGCTGGCTGCGAGCGATCAAGATGGTCTCGGGGACGTTAGAAAATGTGCCTCCATGGTTACGTGCCCTGAGTTGTATATTGCAACCCACCGCAGCAATTCAAAAGCAATCTTCATCGAAAGTTTTCATAAATATTTATTTTACCTGTTGGACGTGTAAGTAAGAGTGGTTTTTTGTTTGTTGGGCTGAGGACGGGCGTTGAATGCCAAAGCAATCGCGATTGTTTATGTACGACGTTACCACTGGTAGGTATTGATTTTGCAATATTTTTGAGATTTATTTCCAGTCAAAATAAAACTCATGTTGACGGTTAATGTTATAGGTGAGAACTAATCCGTAAAAATTGATATACTGGGTGGGTGATTTTGACACTTTTGAGAGGTTTCTTCTATTTCTAGTAAAAACCAGTGGCGTAGGGGATTTGTACAGGGTGAGTCAGGATTTTGTAGCATCCGGCTATACCTTTGAGACTGAATTATAAGAAAAAAAGTTCGTATACACAAGGATCGTAGAACATTTCGTATTCAAAATACAGACGTCAAAATCACTTTTTTCAACAAAATTTACTTTGGCAAATGAAGAACTTACTAGCTGTGAAACTTCATCAATCGGTGAGTTTTAATTTAACCCTACAATTAATCAGAGAAAATGACGTGAACCCTGCCTTGCGCTCTGCATGTTCCAAAAACTGAAATTTCAATTAAAATTTCTATTATCGTAACAGAGGAATAAATCTATAATTAAAAAAATTCAGGACACCTTTGAAATTTGGAAGCACATTTTGGTGCCAAGTGAACCAACTTTATTATTTTAAAACAAGTTTATAATAACCTCAATCTGCCATTTAATAATGTCAGTGGAGAATGGTCGGAATTTTTTATATTTTGATTCATTCTATAAAAAAAATTAAAAATATATTTTTGAATATTCTCTCTTGGAAACGAAGCGTTTTATGGATTGTATTAACATTTTCACTTAGTTAAAGTTCAAACTGCAAAATGGTGCTTAGAATAATACATAATCAAAATGTTAAAACTTATTGAGAATCTCAGAAGTCTTTCCCAACTTACATAAGCAGGTACTTGGTAAGTCGATGCATTCCTTGCAGGTTATAGTACAATTGATTTGTGATATATTTCCTTAATATACCATATTCCGAAAAAGCTTAGTTTCCGATCTGCAGGGTGTTAAAGTTGTTAAAGTTTTAATAAAAAAATACAAATTTAAAAACATTGCGGATACCGCTCAGAATATTTTAATGAAATTTTACAGGCTTTGACAGTTACCAATACATGTTTTACGATAAAAAATATTGTTTTCAGTTTCACCAGTGGCGCTCTGGATATTTTTAAAGAAAAAAATGATACGCCACTGATTTTTCTTAAAATAAAAATTATATTTGAATTCCTTGTTCAGTTTGGAAGAGAAAAGGTAACTCGTCTGTTCTTCTTACGACGCACCGTTAAAATCGATTTATTTATTGCATGGCATAATCCGGTTTCAATAATTTGAAAAATAGCAGAAATTATGCACTTAGTTTTTTTTTGTACCAATTTTATTACAACACGTTATTACTACAGTAACAGCTATTATTAATTTGGTCAAACAATAACAAAAACGAGTGCACTTGCTAATTTCTGTTTAGACTTTTTAGATAGTGAATAGTGAATCTAAAAACTGATAATGTTTTTTAGACTGATGTGGTTAACTGTGAGGAGTAATAATTTTTTGTAATAAAAGTGGTACTAAGTGCATAATTTCTGCTATTTTTCAAATTATTGAAACCGGATTACGCCATGTAATAAATCGATTTTAATTTTTTTTTACTCGCAAAAGGGTGCGTCATAAGAAAAACAGTGGAGATACCTTTTTTCTTCCGAATTAAACAAGGAATTCAAAAATAATTTTTATAAAAAAAAACGTGGCGAATCAATTTTTTTTCTTTAAAAATATTCAGACGTGCCTATGCGCACGCCATTGGTGAAACTGAAAACAATATTTTTCGTAAAACATGTATTGTTGTTAACTGTTAAAGCTTGTAAAATTTCATTATAATATTATGAGCGGTTTCCGCAATATTTAAGTATAAATTTGCATTTTTTTATTAAAACTTTAATACCTTGTAGATCGGAAACTAAGCGTGTTCGGAATATGGTATATTAAGGAAATATATCCCAAATCATTTGTACTATAACTTTCTGCAAGGAATGCATCGACTCACCAAACATCCTGTATAAATGAAAAGTAAAAATAATATATTTTAAAAATTATTTATTAAATTTTTAAGGAACTTATGCGATACGCTTTTGACTCGTACTGCAGCCCTTGATAACATTTACACTGTCTATTACCAATCGTTTAGCGTTAGATAAAGTCTTCGACTGCAGATTTCGATGGAGACTCAAACTATTGCGCGGGACTGTGTGGCGATTGCAAATGACTACTGAGTGTTCTTACGATTGCGACGATTTCTAAAACGTCTTGCCATAGTAAAACACCCCTCGTGTACAGCGATTTTCAAGTAAGCATACACCAAAACTTGTAAACAAAGAGCTATCAATGGAGTCAGCGGTTCCAAAAAAGTTTTGACTGGGTTAATGTAGTATCCGTTAATCTACTTTTCGCACATCGATTTATTTCTCTTCCGATATCATCCAAGATTATAAACACCCTGTATATGTATAGGTTAAAAATTGTCTTGCAATATTTTCAGGAAATATACTACTTTTATATAACCTTTTTTCTGACAATGAACAAGATATAGAGAGGGACAGTAGATATTATATTTTTGCGACATTTTAAGTCTTTCGAGTTATCGTATGCATATTTTAAACTTTGGGTCCTAGCTCTGGCTCGACTAAGACATTTGGACACTAATTTACATAGTAGTATTCAAACCTTACATGTTGCGGAAGGGGTCGTTTTAGGAGATGACTGTCATTGTTTCATCTTCAACCTTTATATTTTTTACCCAATTTTTTAAATTTTGATACATCGAATCATCTCTGATAAAACAAAGTTAAAACAAGAACTTTAGTTTTAAGTTACTGCTACGCATAAGGTAATATACCCCAATGGTTAAATATTTTCTTCATCCGTTTTATAGACAAGAAATCGCAATTTTAGTAAGAGTAAGACAATGATAGAACAACGCTAAACTAGAGCAACTTGCTTTAATTTTTCGCATTGAAAGATCACGGAGAACATGTAAACGTCAGAAAATGTACCTTTCCTGTTTTGTCTAGCAAATTTGTAAAAATACTCAATAATTGCGATTAATGCATGTGTTATTAGTTTCCTAAGAGCATTCTGCGGGGTGTGATTATGTTTTATAGTACTGTACGCGATTTTCTGTATGAATAGACGTGCAAAATTCAGTTAACGTAAGATAAACATATGAGGTAAAAATATGTTTTTTTTCCTTATTTTGAATGTATTGTCAGTTGTCTTATACCCTGAAGAAATCTTATATAACTGGTACAGTGAAGAGTTGTTGTATCTAACTTACTTAGATTTTCTAAAATGCTTCACAAAAAATTGCGCATTTAAACGCCCCACTTAAAAAAATAAATAAATTTGAATACTTTTCAGGTAATAAGGCAAGTAGGTACTTATTTTATTGAATTTGTTCGAAACGTTCGACATTTGAAAAGGTATAGGACATATTTTAATGAAACTTTACACATGCACCTTGAAATTTTGGAAATGGTTCGATTTATGAAAATTAGAAAGAGTAGGTACCTTTTTCCTTAACAGTTTTCAAAACTTTGTTTCGCGTCCTGTAAAAATCAAATATTTCTATGAAGTAAATTTAAACTATTTGGGGATTTTAATCTGTAACACGGTTTAATGCGTTTTTGTAGTTTTCGGACTAAAAAAAGTGATTTGTTGCGGTTTTTAACGAACCATCAACCCGGGCAAAGTCCGATAAAATGGGAATTTAACATTCTGACGGCGTTATGTAACAGTGACATTGAATAATGTTTTTGTTTAGAATAGAGGTGCCTCTGTTTACAACGTACAATCAACTTCCCTCATAATTCGGTTCTCAGTGTGAAACAAAACCAACAGACGCGCGGTCATAACTTTGGCATTTCCCCGCATAACAATACATTCTTAAAAACAATGCGTTACTTACTCATACGATTTTCTCACGATGAATTAATACCTTGGTTACGCATAGGCGAACACCCAAATTCATAGAACCACGGTGCATGAACATGTGTAGGGCATTTCTAGTTTAAAATCTCTACTTTAGTGTGAATCACTTGTTTGTTATCCAAGCGACATTGATAAGCAAACCAGTCCAATAGTGGTATCATTAAATTCGTGGTCTTGATGAATATATTATTATAATCTTTCGGTTTTGCATGAATTAATACGTCCGGTATTAATTATCGACTTCCCGAAGTGACACTTTCAAGGTAGGCTGTGGCGAAAAAAATATATGAATGTAAATAAGTAAGCAATGATGTCAGTACTTTGGTGCAACATAATATTTCCATATAGTTTTCAAATTTTGGTGCAGACACGAAATAACTCCAAGGCTTTTAAAATATAGGAAAACAATACTACTATTGCCAACTGATACTGATACAACTGGAGTTATAAAGGCCTCACTGATTTGCGCATGACATCACTTCAAAGGTGACAGATATGTCGTTCAATAAACCAATGAAACGAAACGATATGAATGATTCATTGAAATATAGATTCGAATTAAAAATAAACGTTTTCAAAGGTTTTATGTTTACATGCAGTTAGCAATCGAAAACTAAGCCTTTTGTTACAACCTGCTGATATTTTTCTTAAATGTAAAACGATGGTAGCTGGGTTAATTTCAAACATTCCTTCTTATACGAACATAGGCCCGATTCGTTTTTGTTTAGATGTGACAAGCATTTTAAAAAATACAATATCATATTTCAATCGAAGTAGCCCGATAAATAAGTTTGTAAAGTTTGTCATAGAGCTTGTAGAATACTCTGTAGCTACAGGATTTTTTATTTCCTTTTACTTAAGCCCCTTAAACTGCTCCTTTCTGAAAAACGATATAATATTTCAAGTTATGTGCTACTACTCGCTATTTTCTGGTAAAGCTTTATTTTTCGGACAACCAAAATTATGAGCCTAAGGATTAAGACCATTTTCTCCATTTTCCTCGCACAGAAACAAAGCAAGTGGAAGACACTGCTTTTCTATCACGTAACAGTTATACAGGGCATAACTTTGAATGGCGGTCATATTTAAACAAAAACATCACCGGTCATTGAACCTGAGATTTACAAACTAAACACAGTGCTTTAAAATAATAATAACAAATACTTAAAATCATTTAAAAATATATTTCAAATCTATCAGATGAGTAAAGTATTTTTATTCGTTGTTTATTTGTACAGGGTCATTAAGAGGGCATTTCCAATCGAGTTCGGAAGCCGTCCAGTAGCAGGATCGATAATAGTTTAAGTGCAGTTTGTAAAACGAGTTATAACTTATAATTTACCTATTCATTTGATTTAAAAAATAATTTCAAATTAATATAACGAGCGTTCAAATAAAAACGTGGTCGAAGTTGGCTCTGATACATTGGACGTAGGGAGTAGCTTATAGCGACCAACTTAACCTCATTTTTCAACGAGCTGTATAGCAGCTGTCAGTTTCAATAACGTTAGTGACTATATAACTTTATTTTAAAGAATAATCGTGATAACAATAACAAACAATTAAAGGAGCTGCGGAAAGTGTCCCCCTCCTTGTTATAACAATAAATTAAAGCAGCTTCTGAAAGTGTCCCTCTCCTTGTTCCAAGCACTTTTCACACCTGTTCCTTAAAGAATTAAAGACATTTTCTAAGATGCTCGGGGTATTGTTAATTTCACGAATCTTGTCTATAAGTCGAGCCTGCAGATGGTTTAAATCAGGAATACGCAGTTCAAAAATAGTGTTTTTAAGGTAAGGCCACAAAAAGAAATCACACGGCGTAATATCACATGACCTCGGTGGAAATTCATGTTCAGCATTGAGACTTATTCGTCGATTTTGGAAAACTTCCCTCAACTGATATTCATCGTCTCGCCTGCCGTATGTGCCCTTGCGCCATCTTGTTGAAAGTAAAAGTTTGTAATTTCGTTTTCTTCCAGCTGGTTAACAAAATGAGCGATAATTTCTTCTCTATACCTTTGCGCAGTAAGAGTACCATTAAAAAAAATAGGTCCATAAATCCTCCTTCGATTGAGAGCACACCAAACTCCAATTTTTTGAGCGTGTAGAGGGCCCTCGACAAAAAAGTTATCTGGTTTTTCAGAAGACCACATTCTCATATTCTGTGAGTTTACGTAACCACTTAAATGAAACCAGGCTTCATCAGAAAAAAAGGTGATATTATGAAGTTCACCGTAGTTGTTTAAAAACCATTCACAAAATACAGCCCGTCGCGGAAAATCAACTTCATGAAGTTCTTGCTGACAAGTTAAACGATAGGAGAACAAACGCAAATCTTTTTTTAACACTGTGTGGCAGGTACCGACTGATACTCCCACCATTTGTGATAAAACACGTACAGAAGTTCTTGGCGCATTTTCCATTATTTGTTGGACATTTTCTTTTAATTTTTCAGTCCGCTTTTTAGGTCGGCCGCTTCCTTCTTTTCTTGTTACACTGCCCGTTTCACGAAAAAATTAACACAACGCTGAACTGCACTTTGAAAAATTTTGTACTCAACAACGCCGGGAAATTGATTTTAAAATTCTATGAAACATTCCTCAATAGAATACTTCCATATTCCATCAATCTTGCGTCCATTTTTAAAGTAGGACTCTATGATAAACACTTTTTGTTCTTGAGAAAACACCATTTTAAACGAAAATATTCAAATTGATAGCGGCGATATAGCGCTTTGACAGATGACGTTTAAGTTCATTTGCTATACGCTACGCCCTACGTCCAAATTTTCAGAACCAACTTGACCACGTTTTTATTTGAACGCTCGTTACTATTAAACACGTCTATAACCTCCTAAAAAAACTGACCATTACTTAAAATTACACCCTGTAGAAACGCACCGGCCTAACACTGTACCATTAACTCAAAATTCCTTCACCTAACCTCAAAATGACCAAAATAGCAAGAAGTAATACAATAAATACGTAAACGTAATAATTAGGTAGGTATACAAAATTATTTAAATTTTGGATTTGCAATGTACTAAAATATCGAGAGATATCCTAACCTTAGTGCGAAAACCGCGGTTTTTTGCTATATTTGACCTCATAATTACATCGCAAAATTATTTTACGAAAACGAGTCATGTCATCTAAAAGTAGCACTATTACTCTTCAAAATGCCGTCTACACATTTGAAAAACAATTTTATTTCTCGGAGATATCATTAAATAAAGTTTAGTACTTTAGCGATTTCATAACAGCAGTATCAACATTGAAATATGTTCTTTGGATAGCGAATGACAGGTTAACCCAAGAGCACTATAACCGCTACCCCCCACGACAGGATAACCCTAGAACACAATAACCTGCGGCGTTGGTCCGAGACAGGTTAACATCTGAGCTATCTAAGCCACGATCTGTTACAAACCCAGCTACTTATAGCAAGGCCTCTTAATCCGATCACTCTTAGAGACTCAGCCACTTAAAGCAAGATTTCTTAGAGACCCAGCCACTTAAGGCAAAGTCTGTTAGAAACTCAGCCCCTTAAGGCAAGATGTTAGAAACCCAGCCACTGAAGGCAGATTTTCTTAGAGACCCAGCCACTTAAGGCAAGATCTGTTAGAAATCCAGCCACTTAAGGCAAGATCTGTTAGAAACCCTGCCACTTAAGGCAAGATCTGTTAGAAATTCAGCCACTTAAGGCAATATCTGTTAGAAACCCAGCCACTTAAGGCAAGATCTGTTAGAAACCCATACACTTAAGGCAAGATTTCTTAGAGACCTAGCTAGTTAAGGCAAGATCTGTTAGAAACCCAGCGACTTAAGGCAAGATCTGTTAGAAATCCAGCCACTTAAGGCAAGATCTGTTAGAAACCTAACCACTCAAGGCAAGATCTGTTAGAAACCCAGCCACTTAAGGCAAGATTTCTTAGAGACCCAGACACTTAAGGCAAGGTATGTTAGAAATCCAGCCAGGTCTGTTTGAAACTCAGCCACTTAAGGCAAGATAGCAAGTAATTGTGCTCTTGGGTTAACCTGTCGTGGGGGTAGCAGGTTATATAGTGGTTCATGTCGATAATTCTGTTGTAAATCGTAAATTTTGCACTTTTAGGTTAGGAAATTTCAGAACCCACTTTTTATCAAATTAAGTGTCCAACAAAACCATCAACTGAGAAATATTTGAGATATAAAATATAAATAACCCTGAATATGACTGCAGAATATTTTCGTTGTTTTTGCTGATTGTTCAAAAACGGCTACTCCAATAAAGAAACGTGACATAACATTTTCTATTTAGAATTTGAAGGTTTGTCAAATTATGTTAAAAAAATACGGTATTGCCATTTAAAAAAATATCGTTTTACTAGCTACTGCAGAAATCTGGCAACACCGGAAAGAATTATTTGTAATTTTTTTTAATCAGGTTATTTCCTACAACTTTGCATTTGGAAGTACTAGTCTATCACTTCAAATAAAAAAGTTGGCCTGTCAGGTTTAAAAAAATAGCACTGTAATATGCTTTAATATTACTACTGCTTGATCATTCTTGTGAAGTCTTTTTTGTTTGAATTAATACAAGCTTAAAAATGACAAGTAATGCTCTATTAAATGCAAAACAACCGCACAAATAAACGCATTAATCCATACCCTTTGTTGCACGGCAGTTTTATGTAAATGAACCTCGGTCTCACCGACCTAAAAAAAATCACTCAGTATTGCGGAATCGCGGAAAAATGGTCGGCAACCATGACAGTCTCAATGCTAGCCCATTCATTTTAACAGCCATGAATAAAACATTCCGAATCCTAGATTCGATATGTGGGTATCGGGTACCACTATTTCATCTATTATTATATATGTTTATTAGTTTTTTCGCAATGTCCAATCGGAGAAATTACAATCAGCAATCTAAAAATACAATGAGGGCAATTCAAGGTAGGTAGTTAATTATTTTAATTAGGCATAACCCGCTCTCAATACAAGTCAATCGATTATGAAATTAGCAAATATTTCTAACAGGTTTCTATAATCAAAATTTATAATGAAATAATCGTCACATTCTTCTTCTTCTTCTTACGTCCACCCCAGTAAAATTGAGGTTATGTCAAGGGAGGCGTATTCCCTGTCGCGATTTTTTCACGAGCGTCGGTCTCATCGCTAAACAATTTCATACCGCAGGCGTTACTCGATAAATTGTTTAATAACTCGCCAATAATAATACATTAATCGCCGCTCAAGGTTGCCGTCGCATTAATATTTATTCTTTATCGCAATATCATCGAAGAGTTGCGGATCGCGCACAATTGTTTTTAATAATTGATTGTTTAATGGAGGACCGAAATCGGGTACGCTGGCACATGAGGAATGTGCTTTTAAAGATCGTGTACGTTCACAGACGAGGTGTGGCCAATACCATATAGGTATAAATGAATTGAAATCCTCGAATAAATCTTTAAAGACAAATGCTGTGATTTTTTTTAGAATCAATTGATGAAAACTTAACTCACGAACACTTAACCACAGTTAAAAGAGATAAAAATTAACAAACAAATTTTAACATTTTGCAATTGTAACTGTCATAATTTGCCGTAAAAAATATACCTCCGTCTAAAAATAACCTTTTTGCAATTTTGATTGCGGGTTACTACATATAATGGGTGTCCCACCACGAACTCCATCGAAGGATATCTGGGAAACTGATCGAAGGATTTTTTTTGAAATAGTTATGGTGTGATATGGGACATGGGGTCTATCACGCTAAAATATTTTCAAGGTTATAGTACTTCCGGTTATACCGGAAGTCAATATTAACTTTTTTATTTTTAATGGAACCACCCTGTATATTATTGCATTTTTTGGAAAGGGCATTTATTTTTAAGTTGAAAACATAGCACACTCCATTCTTAGGAATGACCGTTTCCGAGATATTTTGATTTTTAGGCAAAAATTGACAGATCCAGACTGTCAGTAATATTTAGTTTTTCCGGAAACACAGGTTTATTTTTTTGTGCGAATTGAACATTTTGTAGAGGAAGATCTAATTTGTTTGTAACTTTGTTAAAGTTTCTCTGTACCTAAGCCCAGTCGTTTTTATTTTATTTAGGTACGAATAAACATTTGAACATTTACTAAAATAAATTTGACAATTATAAACCTGTGACAGGTGTCATGTTGATTGTTACTTTCCTGTCACGGTCAACCTAAAATGTGCGAAACAATAAAATGGAAACATCATTTTAGTAGAAGGGAAATGTTTATTCGTAAATAAAATGAAAACGACTGGGTTTAGGTATAGGGAAACTTTAATAAAGTTATACTCAATTTTAGTGCAGAATGCGAATACGTTAAAAAAATTGGGGGTTTCCATTTAAAAATTTCGAGTTTTCAATATTTTCTGAACTTCATATTAGATCTTTTTTTTTGGTCACCTTGTATAAAAACTGGAAAATGTTCATGTCAAATCCGATACATTACGTCTTCCTCTAGTCTAGAAAATGGCCAACTCGCACAAAAAATAAACCTGGGTTTCCGGGAAAACTAAATTTTACTGACGGTCTGCACCTGTCAATTTTTGCCTAAAAATCAAAATATCTCGGAAACGGCCAATCTTAAGTATGGCGTGTGCTATATGTTTTCAACTTAAAAATAAATGCTCTTTCTAAAAATGCAATAATATACAGGGGGTTTCATTTAAAATAAGAAAGTTAGAATAGACTTCCGGTATAACGGAAGTACGATGACTTCGAATATATTTTAACTTGGTAAGCTCCACAGCCCGTATTACACCACTACAATTTCGAAAAAGTAGTAGACTTTTTTAAGTAAAAAAGTGTAAAAATTTTTGAAAAATGAAATTTTTTAATGTTGTGTATACCTAAAATGCATTAATAATACACATTTTCAATAATCAAAACTGTTGAAGTTGCAAAATGGCGTTTAAAATTAATAATAATCGAAATTGTTACAACTTATTGAGAACTTCTGGAACTGTTTGGTCCCCGTTGGTACCCTGCATAAAAAGAGCTGTCCTTTTTTTGTCCACTTTTCTGTAGAAAACAGAAAAATTGCTAGTTCCATATTAGGACATCATCAGTTTTACTTTATTTTCATAAGAAACTTACGTCTTTTATTGTTTAAGTTTCAAGCAAAATTGTTAGCGAACAAATTACTTAATTTTTTAATGTCTTTAAATGTAAAATGTCTTTTATTTTTCTAGGCTCTTATTTTATTTTTAATTGTTTTCTTTTTGCGAAAGGACAATGTGCCTATAATGTGTGTATTAATAAGTGCGAATAAACCTGCTAAAATGACCTTTTAATGAAGTAAAAATATATGAATGCGAATTCATGGACATGGTGGTAACCGAGGTTGTAATATTTGGAACCGCCTATGAAAACTGTACATATTTATGAACACATCGTATTATTGTGGTAGTCAGTAAAAAATACTCGCAAAAATATATATTCTACTTGCAAAAAATATTTCTGCAATCGCGTTTTCGCAACTTGATTTATTTCTTTACTCTTGAAATGTTCTGTCCAAGTTTGTTAACACCCTGTGCAAACCAGGGGCGCAAATAGAGATTCACTTAGAGCCCTCAACTCTTAATGACACCGAATATTTTGGAAATTTGATCAGTTTATTCCATCATATTAATTATATTTCAAAGAAAAAATATCTCTTACACTTCGGAGTCATTTCAGGTTATTTTCGTGATGTCACAAGCTTACTACACAGTTGAATAAATCCAAAATAACTAAAATTCTTGTTTTCACAAAGAAAAATTCCTTGTAGCAGAATTTTAAACGCAATGTAAGTAATTATCATTTAAAATTTATAATAAAAAATTCTTGACAATTAAACCGATTAAAATATATGCCCATAGGGACTTTTTCCCTAAATCGATCTAAAGAATCACCTTAATTATTACCAGAAGTTCCTTAAGCACTCCCCCTTGAACAAAGTTAGCGAGCAATTCTAATTTTTAAAGACAAATTGAGACATAGGAACCAGATCGTTCTCGCCATCTTACATCAAAGTTACAGCAAATTTTCCCACATTAACAAATTCAAAAAGTTTGTTTTTAAGTTTATAAAATCTTGCGAGCCACTTCCTATTTTTAAAAAATGTAGACAGCAAAAAGAAATAGTTTTCAATATTAGTTTATGGCTTTGAGACAAATCCTGACAAAGTCGAAATTGCAAAAAGTTTGAATATAGGTAACTTTATAATATAAAGTTAAAGAGCTACCTCTATTTTTTTAAGTATAAAGCGCGGCAAAAATTGTTTTCACGGTAAATTTACATCAAACTCATGGCAAAATCTAACAAAAACATTTTAAAGATCTCCTGTTAAGTTTATAGGTATGTTAAAATTAGGTATCGGTGTGATTACAATTTAAAAGAAAATGTCAGTAATTTACCTTTTCCGGTCAAACCAGAAGAGAAAGTTTAAGTAACAAATAATGCTACTTCAGTAGGTCTTGTCCCAAAGCGTTTCCAACTTTTACAAGAAATAAGTAAGTAAAAGGTACGTATTCGTGTTGGGCTCAGGTTTCAATTTTTCTTCAAACCGACTTCTCCAAAATTTATACTTTACATCGAAGTTTATATTTAAATCAAGAAATATGCAGTTGGTTTTAGAATGACATCCGAGAAAGAAGTCATTCTCAGGGTGTTACCGAGGGTATTACTAATACAGGGTGTAAGAAGTATGACTGACATAACTTCAGCACGAGACAGATTAATCATAAATGAACAAAAAAGTTTAATATTATAGGAGCGTAAGATTCACAGTTTTCAAAATACAGCGAGGGGTACATATTGGGGAGTTTCATCACAACGTGACAACAGTGCTTAACCTAATGTTACACAGCTGATGCACACCACGTGTGCACGCGGCAGACATGTCCTATGGAAAAATGTAAACAACTAGGTATTTTTGTGAAAAATTTAGAAAATTTCAAAACAATTGTTTTCCAGTTTTTAAATAAATAAAATAAAATTTATTTTGTAGTACAAAGATAGTATTGTGTTTAAATTTTGGCTCGACTTTTAGTAATTATGAATCTATTAAAACAGAAACATAACTTGTAATCAAATTACGTATTTGAAAAATATGTAATTAGAGTACCCAAAGATTCATGTCGCGTTGTCCAAATAATCATAGGTATTAAAAATAATTTAGGGACTTACCAAATAGCAAAATTTGGTAATTTTTAAACGCAAAAGTACAAAACAAACTACAACATAATGCTCAAAATGTCCACCACCATTTTCGATGCATGCACGATACCTTCGAATCTAATTTTCGTGCACTCGTTGGAAAACACCTCAAGAAAACATATGCAAAAAACACTCCTACACGGTCCAATTCCAGATACCAACACCAACTGAATTGCGTATTGCGGGACAACTTAGTACCTCGTGTCGTGCCGTTGTCACATTGCTCGATATGAATTTTAAATTTATTACAACGCCAATTAAATATGTTTTAGAATTAAGCATAAAGAAGTTAAAAAAAGTGATAAACATTGTATTTTATGGTATTCTATGCACGCAGTTAGTATGTCAATATTCCTTAATTAATCGAACTATTATAGTTGGAGATTTTGATAATTTTTTTCTCGGAAATGGTTGAGTTTAAGACCCATGCCATATAAGGTTTTGTTGTTTTTTAATGTATTCTATAGTCTGTTAAAATTAAGGCAATCAAACTTCTAACACCCTATAAGTATACGAAACTTTTTTAGGATGCCATTTCTTTTTTTTAAGTTAGTAATAAACCCATGTCTTAAACAGCTTACATTTTCTTAAAATTATCGAAAAAGGTAACACTTATACGCCTAAATGTTTCTGAAGATATTTAATGTAGATAACACAGCTCCACAAAAAAAAAGGTCTTGTGAAAATGACCAAAATACATTATTCCCATGTATTTTGAGCAGCTAAATTCGAATTCGATGTTGGAATAGCCCCAGCATATCACCAGAATTATCTAACATCAAAAAATGCTTAAAAACCCACAAAATCGATACGTCAGCATGTAAAAACCAAGTATGAGTTATAAGCGGCTGAATCTAGTGGTCAGATCCTATATTCCCATGTATCTTGACCCGCTGAACACGAATCCGAAGTCAGATATGGCCCATAAAGTCACAAATCTTTCCTAATCTTAAACAAGCTTAAAAATCCACAAAAGTAATAAATGATCGAGGTATGATTTAACAGCGACTGAAGATACTGGTCGGATCATAGAAGCTAATTTATTAATTTTGGATTTTTAAGGATTTGCAGGCCAAATCTGATTTCGGATTGTGTTCAACGGGTCAAGATACATGGGAATATGAAGATCTGACCACTAGTTTCAACCGTTGATAAATCATAAATGCTGATTTGTAGATTTTGTGGTTTCTTTAAGCATTTTTTGATGTTAGAAAATTCTGCTGATTTGCTGGAGAATTCTAACATCGGATTCGAATTCAGCGGCTTAAAATACATGGGAATAATTCTGGTCATTCGCACAAGATATTTTTTTTTGAGGAGCTCTGTAATTAATTAAAATTATTCATTAAAAATCCAAAAAATCAGGTAATGACGTAGAAATTTTGAATTTTAATTGTTTCGTTGAGTGAAGGATCCTCACTTAACGAGTGTTCCTAAAATAACAAAATTTGAACTCCAACGAATTTTTTAGACTTTTCACAATCAATACTTGTGATTAAAATAAACCGACAAGTCCGACATTTTTATATTTATATAACTGTTATGAACTAATAATCTTAGTAGATATTATTAAACCGACTTTTCATGATAACCTCATATATAAACCTCTACAAACACCTTAGACTCAAAAATTAAACAAGTACTTTATCATCATCGCGCTTATCAATATCTCTTCCAACACCGGCTCTATTTACTTTAGCATACTGGATTATTTCTTTCGAAACTGGTCTAGTTTCATCCACGAAACTTTTTAGAGAATAATTTGTTGACGCAATACATAAAATTTAAATGGAAACGAGTTTATACGTTTATCGCGCAATTAATTCTTCATCCAGGTGACTAATGAGTCACCCAAATTCTACATAGCTTTCTTAGAAGTGTCATACATCTCAATCGTACTCGTGAGGTACAGGAAGACACCGGATTTGGCAATAAGATAAACATAAAACCTGCTCTTAATTGTGTACACCTGACGGTACACTTTTGTTTGATCCGCTCCAATATCACCACCCTGTATGGACGTATTCCTGTAAAATGTTCGAGGAAGAATTTTTTTTCAAATTACATTTTATGTTGGCGCTAAGACTCATGGAAACTGTTTAATATTGGTATGTTGTAAGTATATTCTAATAAAATATGCAAAAGGTGACTAAGGCTGGATATATGTGTAACGTGATGTGTATATGAAGCTACGAGACTTGAAATTAAAAGACAAATTACAAAGGCTTGTAGGTGCCGTGGAAACAGGAAGACAAAAAGTTATTGTTTTAGTTCTTCATACTTTATTCCTAACGTGGTGCGCTCTTTGTGTGTAATAAAACGAAACGAATGCTAACACGTGCTTTAGGAAAAATGTTAATAATGCGTAAAGGAAAACACGTAATTTTAGTAATTACAGGTGATTGTAGTGTGGGTATCCTATCTAAACGGTTATTAAAAAGATTACTGATACAATATAATTAACCTAATTGTTTTACACAAGTCAAGTTGGTTTAGTTCAAATAACCTGAGATGCCTCGTGGGATGCTTTACTGTGGATGAAAATTGGACAGAAAAATCCAATATCAACTGCAAAAGTCTAATAAAACCATAAATACCTACTCGTTTCAAGTATTCAAATAATATACCTTCATCTCTCAAGTCTAAGAACAAAAAAGCCAACAAGTCGAATTCCACTTTTAATATTCAAATAATCATTATAAAAAATAAACGTTACTGCTGAAAACGACTATGAATGGTTTATTTTTTTGTTTATATTTAAAAAAATATATAACTTTCTATCTGTACCTACTTACCAAATGCAATTTCAAATCCTATTTCTTATGCGATCGAATTAGATAGATAACCGTCATATAAAACCTAAAGCCACTAGATATTTTAGTACCTACACCTACCTTCGTATACCTGTTTATTTCGTCTAAAAGAAATGATGCAAATCGAGCATTTCGCAAGCAAAAGCTAAAGTTGCCGGTCGAGATTAAGAAGTAGAATGCAGGAGGAAAAAATTAGTAACGCAAAACAAATTTAGCAACCACTTTCGATACCCGTTGTCCTCGTTGGCAACCAAAACAAAACATAACCACAATCTTTCGATACAAACAGAACTTACCTTTCCCGTTGCTTTCTTGTACCTTAAGGTCGCTTCTCTGATGAGGTCCCTAACTAGAATATCTCCATCACCACAAGGCACAACCACCCTAACATTCCCGAAACACACGGTCACCTTCATTTTTTTTTAAAACCCAGTGCACCTACTTCAGGTAACTCGATGACGCCATGGTGTGGTGCCCAGGTAACGTTTATTGCACCTCTGCAGGTGTACAGTGGATCAATTCAGCATGCACTGCACATTTTATCGTAACAATCACTGGATTCTTATTTAATCGTAAGTTAGTTTGATCACCAGTTCACATTTTAAAACAAAACAAAATACTGCCAGCTCCGCGATATGCTTTCTCTAACTTGGCATTTTACAAACTAAAAATTTCAAACGAGTTTTTTCTCCCTCTCTAACTACCTGGGGGCTCTGACCAATCACGGAGTGCACATGGAACATGTGGCCTGTGCTCTAACTACCGGTGGAATGTTGCATTCAGCATATTGCCAAGTCTCGTACCTGTGCCGCGTTGAAATAAATATTTGAGGTAGAGAAGGAATAATTAGTACAAACTTAAAAAAATTAAACAGTTAAATGTAAGACGTTATATTTTATTTTATGAAAATCAATTCAGCATAGGTGTCTGACATATTAATTTAATAATATTGGTATACACGGCAACGTTGCAGTTTTGCTCGCTCCTAACGACCAGGTACTGAACTATTTTGATGTTTGAATCATATAAACTTCAAATATTTGAGCTACATATTCTTCAGTATTGGAAAGTATCATTAAAAAAATAACTATTTAGTGAAAAATTTTCGTTTACTTGTAAAATGAAACTCTTACTTCCAAAAAAAATTAATTTAATTTATTTTTTGAACCACCTAATTAAACTCGGTTTGCACTGTTCATAGTAAAGTTCCGTTTACATACAGATTAGGCCATTTTGAGTCGAATAAGAAGCAACGGGTAAGTACCGTAATCTTTTTTAAGTCTTTTTCTAAGGAAGTACCTCTTTTAAAATAATGTTTTTGAACTAATAAGTACACCATGTGGTATTTTTCACAATTACATTTGTTTACCAGTTTGGTTAAATAAGAAAAATAAGAAAGAAAGGAAGCTTAAATAAGAAAAGTAACCAGACCAATATTAGTTTTTGACTAGTTTTGTAATCCTCGAGCAGAAATAAGTATGAATAAATTAAAAAAAAGAAATTACAATTAATTCCATGTTTTCAACCATCATTTTTCTTCACAGTTCACATTTTTGTTTGATTTAAACCACAAAACATGATTTAAACTGGTCCAGATGCAACACCGTAGTGACAATCAAGTAGTCTACTGACACTTGATGAAAACCGTTAATAACTTGAGAGAGCCTTGCTTCAAAAAGCAGAAAGTAAATATAATAATGAAGTATTCTTAAATTTAATTTTTATTGTTAACAGCTATCTTATCAATATTAGATGTAATTTTAATAGAGATGGGCACTTTTCGGAAAAGTGTATTTTGGACATGTCGATGAAATGTCCAGACATGTCAGTGACATCATGTTTTCATAGGTCACTGCTTGAGGGTACACAAAGCAAAATATTACATTTATTCTAATGAATATGTGTCGATCTATTTTACTTATTACCTACCTTTAGACTTTTTTATAAACTGGTTTCTAATTTTCCCCGTACAGCCAATACACTTCCACATGATTTTCCATCCTACTGGAATTCTTAAAAACTGTTTTTGAGCAGAAATTGCATTTATAATGATTTTTACTCAATTCAGAAAAATATAACCAAACTGTTGATTTTGGTGTCATACTTAATTTATAAACTATTTGTGTATTAAATATTAAATTAAGAATCAACTGATTACTATTTACTAATCGTTAACTTTGCCAAAAATAATAAAATATGGACTATAAGAGGTTATATTTTTAAAATGTCAGTTTCAGTTAAACAATTACTAACAAAATTACAAGAAAATGGCTAAATATTTTTAATTTTACATGTACCGACCTCAAAATTTTTTTGCTGGAATTATGAACGCAACAAATAATTCCGCGCATGCGCATACTTTTCAATCTTGAAAAGTGTCCTCAGGACATGTCCTCCTTTCACGACATGTCCGATGGACATGTCCAGCTGACATGTCCGCGGCACATACCTAAATTTTAAAGTACAAATTGATTTTTTTAAAATCAAGTGGTCAAGTAAAAGGTATTAGAAAAATGTTTCCCACCTGGTCGAGAATCGGGCAACCAGGTTCAGATCTGTTTTTTTCATTATCATTTTTTTTTTTATTTAATTGTGATCAAACATCTATTTTATATTGACTAACTATTTGGAAGCATAATTCAATTATGATTCAATTTTTGGCTATTCAAATTTTTTTATTTATTTTTATAACTTTGAAGCAGGTAGATGGAAAAAAATAAACTCTTGCAACTAGCATTTCTTAATTTATTGCAATATGGCCGGCTGGTGGCCGAGTAGTTCGGGGTGTCAATACTTGAATCAATACATGCTACTGTCGCGGGTTCGGTCCCGATGAAGTTGTTAAAGCTCCAAGTCAAAAAATGTACTGAATGGATGAAAACCGAAGCAATGAAATATAAGAACTCGTATTGGTAAGGAAAAAAAAATGTATGTTCTAAGAAATGTCAGGAGTGGGATTAGGATAGAAATAAAACAATCTAATTACCAATATGTTCTTTTGATTATGTATTTAGTTATTTAATAAGCATCAATAAATTATTAAAACATGTTTAACATACACTAGAATATTTTTTTATACAGATAAAGTAGAAAATAGTTTACAACAAATAAATGTTACAGGGGAAAAACATCTATACGATTAAATTCCAACATCAAGATCGCATAATAGTTAAACACTAAAATGTTTTAAAGAAAATATAATTATAATTTTTTTATGTACATACCACCAATATTGTTTAAGTGCTTACATAGATTAATGGTGATCACAGAAAACAAATATATATATATTTACCATGTATTTTTTGCTTCTAATCGGTCGTACCGCCGGGCTATAGAGGTGGCCCGTTGTCTTCCCTGATTTTCTAACAATATTCATTTTTACGTTGGCAAACACAATGGTTATGTAATAAACGCATTATACAATAAAGAAAACAAATTTAAGTACAAAAATATATCGCAATTTCAACTACGTAAAATTAAACTAACAAAATATACAAGAAAATATTCCATGGTAACAACAAATTTTTAGAAAATACTGTTATTTATTGCAAGAAATATCAAAACCAGTTTTCTTTCTACAGATTTAGGTTTGCAAAAATATCTTCCTTCCAATGAAACGTCAATGAAATATAAAAAAAATAAATACATTCATTGATATTAAAGGGGTTCTATGTGCAAATTATACACATCACAGAACCCCCAAAAAATCCAAATGTTTCAACATATAAAAAGACATAAAGAAACATTCTATACATTAATATAGGTAAATAATATCGCTAAATATAATAACTGCTTCTTTGGTTCCAACCAACTATTAAGGACGATGGAGTTTCTTTTAGAGAGCGCCTAAATCATACACAAAAATCACATTTTTCAGTCAGTTTTATGCTAGAAGCACCAATGTGTAATATCTATCAAATTTTTATAAACAATACTCCATTAAAAAAAATATCCAATCGAACTTTCAGGCACATTTACTTTTTCTTTGTAACCTTTGAATATTCGAAACGAAAAGTAATCCGTGAAAAATAAAAGTATAGGGGCCGACTTAAAATATTTTTAATTAGTTTTTTTTATGTTTTCAAGTCATTTGTGCTCCTTTATATTTTAAACTTTTTAATAAGTATAAAATTTTGAAAGGAATCTTCGTTTTTTTAATATTTCATTGACCCCTATACATATATCACTATTTCCACAAGCAACATAAAAAACTTGTTTCAGATCATCACTTTCTCTCATTTTATAAAATCCTATCTATGGTTCATTCATTCTGTTTTATATATCATAAAAATCGTCTCAAATTATCCTTGTTTCCGAGACCAATTTGTTGACATTCTCTGTCAACATTGCACCTAAGGTCTACTGTTATCTCCCATTTCACAAAGTCTCACTAACCGTGCAGCATTTCAAACTCAAACGTCACTGTCAGGGTCCGTTTCGCTGCGTGGTTGCCCGAAATTCCGAGTGATGCTCTCGCTCATCGACCGGATGTTGGCGAGATGCACATCATTGGCAGGCACTGAGAAATAGTTTAGTCTGTCTAGGTCGGGTACGGCATTCAAGTCGTCGTCCGTGCGATAGCAATTATCATACTCGGAATCGTAAAGAGCACTCAGCGAATCTAGGGACATCATGGCATCCGAGTCGAAGATGCGCGATGATGCCCTGGAGGACATGCTGGTGTTGTCGTCCATGTCACCCTCGTGGTTGTGGTCGTTGTATGCTGAGTTGACGTCACTTAGAGCACCTGGAAATCACAAAAATCTGTTTAGTTCAAGGCTTATTTATAATTTTTTTCTGAAATTACTGCTTATTTACAAATTCAAATTGTTATTATACATTACAATGCCTATAGACAGCCTTAAACTACAACTTTTATATTTTTTTTCTACGTACCCTCAGCATCTGTCAGACCAGTCTCATTGATCATTGAGATATTTTCGAGTGCAGGATCGTCGGTGGTGTACCCTGTCGATTCCTTATCATTCAATAACGGCTCAGAGGCACCACCATCTTCATCCTCGGACCATTCGGAAGCGCTACCTTCAGCTGCTGTACCAGCGACTCCTGCTTCCTGGCTGTCCAAATGGATAGTCTCGAGATTCTTCAACTTCTCCTGGATTTTCTCTTCCAACAGCCTCTTGACTTCTGCTTCCTGTCGAAGAGAGGATAGCAAATTAGATTCTTATTCTTATAAAAAAAAATGTTTAAAAATTTACCAATTCCTTATCGACTGGCTGCATGAATGAGACCAATTAAATAAAAAATGCAAATTTTTGAAAATTATTTTATGATAAGAAAAAATCAATTATACACACCCGTGCTGCTTCTTCCTCCATTCTTTTCTCGTCTCGTTCAAAACTCTCTATGTCTGTGTCATCATCGTGTCTCGGAACTTCAGGCATATCACAGTCTATATCGGTTTCTTCAGTGCACCGTGGACCCCTTTAAGTTCAGATATATTTCAAATTTCACGGTTACGATCCATTAAAAAGAGAAGGATTCAGCTTGTAATTTCAATTCCGAATAAAAGCAATGCAGTACAGGCTATATTAAATATTATATATTTAAGATATTCAGACATACTTGTCTTTAATTCTTTGTAACCATCATTTTCTACAACTAATTAGCTGTGTTATATACACGGCTGGAAACTCCACATAGTCCATCTGCCTTTGCATGAGAGCGACAAAGTAAAGTAAAGAAATCCGTGCGATAGACAAGGATGGCCATAGTGAAGACGTTTCATAATTTGACTAGTCACTCCCACTTCTAACCGAGCGCATCCCAAACGGGCGGTAACTATTCAGATTACGAAATGACTTCAATATAGCCATCCTTGTCTATCGTACGGATTTCTATGACTTACTTTGTCACTCTCGCGTAAAGGCAGATTGACTATGTAGATTTTCCAGCCCTGTATAAGGCAGATGCACAGATTGAAATTATAATATGATCCATCTCTTACTGTAAATCAAATCTTTCGACACCCCCTAGTTGCTTCTGTTAAGTGCGAGAGTGATTAAAATCTGGCATGAAATTGTAAGCGTGAACAGTGGTGAGCAAGCAGCATGGATCAGTGTTAGTGAAGCGTACAGATTTAAGAGATGGTCATTTGCTACATAACCTCAAAAACTTAATTTACCTGGTGCTACTATTATAGAATTTCCTACGGAATGAAAAATTTTGACCAACAAATGTAACAATTTACATTTAAATTTGAATGAAATTCACATTCAACTGATTTTTTGAAGGAAATTCACATCAACAGATTTCTTTCACGAATTTCGCTAAATCTCTAAATGGGCAATGTGTACAAAGTAGATTAGGCATTTGGAAATTTTCCATTTGAGAATATTTCGTGAGAAATAATTTCAAAAAGGAAATTTTTCTCAAGTATCAAATTTCCCGTCAATTTACGATTGAAAAAGTAGCTAATACAAAATCATTTAAATTTTAAGTTTTATTATAAAACTCGATTATACCACTTATTTAATAAATATATTTTTTTAATTTAATTGAGAATTTAGCAATTTGTTAAACCGATAAGATTAAAGCAAATGACAAGCTCAAATTTTATATCGAAAATACAAAAACATTAGATGGCGCTTTAAAATACTAATTTATATGTCCCTAGATTGCTAAAGTACCTCAATCACCCACTACATGGAGGAAATATGCTTACGGCGACATTGTAGATGAGTGACAAAAAGAGAAAGAGTAATATGGGTACCATTTTTCTCTCTCGTGCAGGCAGCGCAACGCAGCATGAGAGAGGGGGGAGAGAGAAAAAGAGAGAGGAAAGAGGGGGAGAGAGTGGAAAGGGGAGGGAGAGGGAGTGAGAGAGGAGGGACAGAGAGGGGGAAAGAGAGAGGAGAGGAGGGATATAGGAGAGGAGGGAGAAAGAGGAGGGATATTAGAGGGGGAGAGAGAGAGGGGGGAGAGAGAGGGGGAGAGAGAGGGGGGAGAGGGGGGAGAGAGAGAGATCACCCAAAATAATGCCCTTTCTTTTTACAGTGTCTACACTTTTTAATATGCTGTGTGCTGTGCTTCCTCCGTGTAGTATATGCTCTAATGCTATTACAGTGGTAAGTGTTTAAAGAAATATTGCTTAGTGATGTGTACCTAATTAATTACAAAATAAAAGTGAAAATGAGAAACCAAATGAAAAAAGTCACACTACAGCCTAGGAAACGACGTATTTAAAAATTAAGTTTTTATGAGGTTATGTGCAAATGGTATCTCTTTAATGGCATGTTAGTACATAGTTACACATACAGTTGGGAATATAAAAATAATTACTGAAAAAGGAAAGATAAGACAAGACTAAAAAGAAAATATTTGAGATTAAACAGAAAAAATAAAATTATATTTATATTCCCAACTTTATACGTATTTCATTATGCGATGAGACGCAGTGGCCTGTTAGTGTTGTCTCACGATGCACCAATAATACCTGTCAAGAGGTGACACTTTGGCCAGCTTATTCGGCTCGCTGGGTCCCGGCGAGGCCCCTCTCTTTAGTGACCCCTCTTTGCTGCTTGCTCGGGGAGGAGGGGACATGCACTGGAGGTTAACATTGCCGGCGGTATTAGGGTGTACCCTCAGCCCGAGCGCCAGGGCCTGGATGGCGGCCAGCCCCACCTGGTGGTTGTTATTGTTTGGCGCGTACCTGACAAGCGGCTCCAGGGCCAGGTCTTTGTTCTGCTGGTTGAGCTCCAGCTTGGGGGGGATGTTCTGGAGCAGGTTCTGTTCATCCAGCAGCTTCTGGATCTCCCTTTCGAAGGGACCCAGGTGGTTTTCGCAGTTGTCCACGTTGTTGACTTTCGTGATGGGGGATATTTTCTCCCTACAAATAAATTTTATAAATATTCCACAAGAAAATGTACAGATTTTAGATATATTCCTGATGGTAACTGAAAATATTTAAGCAGTGTGTCACATGATTGTGGCCCAAATAAGGAAAATTGTAGCACAATTTTTTTATACATTGAAATGTATCATTATGAGATATTGCAAGGTCGTAAGCATGAAGTTCACTTTATCTTGTAAAACAAATCAAATTCAATTTTCTTCGTATTTCTAACAGTGGCCGCCCCAGATATTTGATATGAATTTTATTTTTTTAACTATCCACCAATTCGACTCCTCTGTAATTTTTATAATAACTAATAAATGAATAAATTGTAGTTTTTTGGTAGGTTGGTATAAAAAATGCTCCCAAGAATATAATTTTCGTTTTCTATCTTTTTTAATTTAGAGAAAATTCTGGAAAAAATCTATAATATGTAATTTGTAGACATTTATAAATAGTTGCAACGTCATTAACATATCTCTAGTTTGGAAAAAAAATTAAATTTAACATTAAGGGTTGCCACCCCACCAGTATACCCTAATTAACGGGGGTAGAAGTCTGAAATTAAGTGTCAAGATGTTTTAGATGAAGCATAATAAATACAAAGTAAGAAGTCTTCAGACTTCAGACGCTGGCGTGTTTTCATGCTCAATCTGTTACAGAAGAAGGAAAATTGTTACTTCATATAACTTTTATAATTTTCTTTTTTTTATTTATTTGTTATAACAATGCCAACGAGGTTTACATATTCTTTTATGTTTAGTTGTTATTAATTTTCTATACCAATCTCATACAGATTTATTTAATCTATACAGGGTGTTAGAAGTTTGATTGCCTTAATTTTAACAGACGATAGAATACCTACATAAAAATAAACAAAAAAACCTTATATGACGTGGGTCCTAAACTCAACCATTTCCGAGAAAAAAATTTATCAAAATCTCCAACTTGATGTATAAAAGTTCGATTAATTAAGGAATATTGACATAACTGCGTGCATAAAATACCATAAAATAAAATGTTTATCACTTTTTTGAAATTCTTTATGCTTAATTCTAAAAAATAATTAGCATTGCAATAAATTTAAGTCAATAAAATTCATATTGAGCAGTGTGAGTGACAACAGCGCGGCGAATAACACGAGGTACTAAACTGACCAGCAATATGCAGTTCAGTTGGTATCTGGAATTGGACCGTATCTGAGTGTTTTTTGCGTACCACTATTTCTTTTTCTTGAGGTGTTTTCCAGCAAGTGAAAATTGGATTCGAAGGTGTTGTGCGTGCATTGAAAATGGTAATGGACATTTTGAGCATATGTTGTAGTTTGTTTTGTACTTTTGCATTTAAAAATTACTGAATTTTGCTTTTTGGTAAGTGTCTAAATTATTTTTAATACGTATGATTATTTGGATGACGTGCATGTTTGGGTACTTTAATTACATATTTTTCAGATTCATAATTTGATTAAAAGTTAAGTTCCTGTTTTAAGAGACTCATAATTACTAAAATTCGAGCTAAAATTTAAGCACAACACTATCTTCGTACTACAAAATCGATATATTTTATTTTATTTATTTAAAAACTGGAAAATAATTGTCTTGAAATTTATTAAATGTTTCACAATAATACACTAAACCAAACAATTAAAAGGTCAAAAGAATTTCTGAAATTTTTCCGTGATTTTTGACATACTGACATTTAAGTGAAAAATGGTCTTTTTTTCCATTTTAATCATGGTTATGAAGTGTTTAAGCTCAAAAATCGTGACCCTTTAATTTTTTCAAAAGTTTGTTTGAAACAAAGAAACGTATCACTAGATCGAGATGAAACTTCACAGGGTTCTTCTGGGTATATCGAACTGTAAAAGTCATGCTTAGCATTAGTCATTTCGTGAATATTTCTAATTTAGCTGTCAATTTTCTAAAAAACATAAATTACCCTTTTTTCCTGTTTTTTTAAATTCGTGTAAAACACGAAAAAAAAAGCAATTTCCGAAAAGTTGCAGCAGCATGTTATAGGACATTTCTTACAGTTTTCGAAACTGCTCTTCAATTCTCTGTACGACCATTTGTCACTAAGATATCGATGATTGAAGACAAAAGGATCCTTTTCCATTAAAAGTCCGATATTTCGATGAATAATGGCTGTATCGAAATTTAAAAAAAAGGAAATTAAAGCTGAATAAACAACCTATCTGGTCCATGCAATGGCTTAGATGAAAAAATTTTTTCCAAATCCGTGAACTCGGAAAAAAAATAAAAAAATTTGCAAAATTTTTTTGTCGCGCTGTTTCTTAGAATTGCATGATAACCGTAGTTCCTAAAAATTTTCGACTGAAAGATCTAAAAACTAGAATCTTAGAGCTTCAAAATGCTTTTTTTTAATTCTCGATACGATCATTTTTCATTTAAATACAGTGTGTCAAAAATCACAGAAAAATTTTGGAAATTCTTTTGACCCTTTAATTGTTTGGTTTAGTGTAGTTCTTTACATTTTTTCCATAGGACAAGTCTGCCGCGTGAACATGTGGTATGCACCAGCTGTGTAGCGTTAGGTTAAGCACTGTTGTCACGCGATGAAACTCCCCAATATTAATACTCGCTGTATTTTGAAAACTGTTAATCTTACACCCCTGTAATATACAACTTTTTTGTTCATTTATGATTATCTCATATTGAAGTAATGGCAGTCCAACTTCTTACACCCTGTATATTCATTACTTATTTATTTTTTGAAAAACAAGTTTGTATTGTAAAATAAAACAAATGCATCATCGTTATGCAATTTGCCTTCCTTAGATATGTTTTCCATATTCCAAAGAAAAGTTACATGCACAGTAGTAACGTCTTAAGAAAATTACTTAATAGATCATATCTTACGGCACTGGTAATTGAAATGCACAATTTTTATACAGTTTAGCAAGTAAGTATTATGTATCAAATGTTATGAAATTATTAATCCCGAAATAAAAAAAAATAATTTTATTTCCTTCATGTTGGCAATTAAATTATGGTAAAATTAAAAATTATTAAGACAATAAGATCAAGATTCCATTAAAACATAACGTTTTGTTTTACCGGCTCTAATTGGTGTAATTTTTCCCAAGATTCTAATCAATCAAACAACGATCGCATTATCTCGACTCGAGCATAGGCGTAATGGTTTGTTACTGTTCATGGTAAACGAATCATTAATATTGGCGACGCAAAGATTTAAGAATTTTTCATTACCAGTAGAAGTTGTACAATGTTAGGTTGCCGAAGCTCAGCAGTCACGGTGCTTGTAAACATTTATTAAGGCTTTGTACTACCAATATTGCTAAAGTTTATTTTAAAAATATAAGTAAATTTTTAATTAAAGTTGAATAACATCAACTTTAATTAAAAATCTGAACATGAAAAATGTTACCTAATATCAGTTGGCGACATCCTCAATTTTCTCAAATCTTTCTTGTCTGTTTGACATGATCCATCTCTCTTCGAACTTTTCTCACTGTTTGTAGTCATCCTGTTATCGTCGTCCTTCAGCAACTGCCTGATTTCCTCTGCCTCCTTAAAACTGGGCGATCTTTTGCAGTTCGAAGACAATTTATTGCACTCTAGCACCGAATCGCTGTCGTTTCTAATACGTTGTTTGTCCAAACTCCTCTGTTTCAGTATCTGCTTGGTAGGGATGGGTATACCAGAACCGTTAGCACTTGTTGCCCTTAGTAACGAAGCAGGCTTGGGTTTAGGGCGGGTGACAAACTCGAAACTGGTACAGCTCTCCCCTCTGCAACTCTCTTCTCCGTCTAGAACAGGCGGACTGGTAACTATAGAGGAATCGACGGTGTTGCAGGTGCCTGCCAGAGCTAAGACAGCGTTAGGTGGTAAATTGTTCCTTTTCGGGTTCACCCTGTCGGATGAATTGTTGCGCAGTGAACAATTCGGAGGGATGTAGTCCAGGGAAGCTCGAGGCGACACTTCGGGGGAGGATAACGGGTTGACTTGAATATCCGAGGGGAACAGAAACTGCTGTGTATCCGTTGGTAGAGGAGGCGACACGCAGGGTGAACCGTCGGCATCAGTAGTTCTACTGTAGCTTTCATCTGAACTACTTATACTTGGCGAGTGGTTCAAAGAGCTTATTTCATCGGCGGATGAATGTATACGTTGCGGGGCGCTACTGTTGTACAAGCCACCAAGGCTCTCATCTGAGTAATGTCTTTGTAACGGGCTGTGACGGTTGTGGTGCGGACTGTGCCTGGAGTGTAACGGACTGTGGCGAGACTGGGACAAAGGGTTGTGCCTCGTTTGGATTTTGTTTCGCAACAATTCGGGAGTCCGTTCAGGTGTCCTTTGAAGTGGTAAAGCTGCAATGGGTTGGTGAGCCAAGACAACCTGTGCCTTACTTTGATGCAGCGGGGGCATCGGCACCATATTATGGTGTTTTCTATGGTGTCTATTCGGAGATTCTTTTCCTGGTGGTTTGGGTAACGGCTTTAAGTATGGTTTAATATTATCGACAGGTTGAGTATTAACCACGGCATAAGAATTCTGCGGCCTCGGCCAAGGTGGGTTGTACTTCATTTCTGGTGTGGGCTGCCTCTGACTCTGTTGCGAATTGGTTTTGTGTGGTGGCAGGGGCGGCGGAGGAAGGTTCTCCTCACACGGTAACTTTTTTCCGTTCCTGGGTCCTTTACTAGCGACTGCTGGCAGTAGCGGTTCATTTTCACAGCCGTTTATGTGTTCTCTATGAGTGGATTCCCGAAGAGGGGGCAGTCGTACAGCGTTTGACGAGGCTCTGTATGAGTCGTCCCTGGTGGAAGACCTGTTTTGTGCTGGGTGTTTTGGTCTCCCGTTCAGGTCTCCATGGTGAAGTAGAGCCAGAGGAGTGGCTACACCTCCATACATGTTATTTAAATCTAAAAAAAAATCAGTTTAAAGTTGGCAAACATTTGATTTACTTTTCTCTAGACAACTGGCATCATCCGGTGAAACTTAAAACTAAAGTTAAAACTAGCTTTTTTATAGAACTTGTTTTAATTTTTGTTTTTTTTATTAAACTATAGGAACAGATACATTATTAAAAAGTAATATGTTTTGTTATATTTATTCTATTAGAAAAATGTTTTGGAACCTTGGGACCTTTTGGAATGAGATTTTGCAGACATTATGCAAAATATTTTTTTTTGCATTTTCTAATTGTATTTTTTTCTTTTAGTTTTTATCAACCACTGAATCAATCACAATTGTTTTGTTATAAATCAAACCATTTGTGAATAAAATGTGTTTGCTATTTATTTGCTATTTGTTAATGGCGAACAATTTTTTTTATATAAGATTAGGAAACAACTGATACCGCTGTATTCGTCTATAATAAGTAGCCATATTGGCCAATATGGTGGCCGATTTTTTACCATATATAACATTAATGTTGCTATCATGGTAAAATATCTGCATAAAAAAATCGCTAATACAGATATTTGACATCCCAGTGTTCCATAAGATTGATTAAACAAGAAAATTGAAAATATATTTAAAAAATGTGCTTTTAACAGAAAAAAGATTTTGTAAAATTTCAGTGAAGGAGCATTGTTTGTTTGGAAAATATTCGAGAAAAACATTTTTATTATTTTTTATAATACCCCAAAAAGTAAATATTTTTCTAAAAAAATACACAGAAGGTATAACCTTAAATGAGGGGTCAGTTTTTTTTTGGGTAAATAGTACACGTTAGCCAGAATATTAATCTGAAAATATTATTATTTTTTTAAATCACATAAATAGACAAATTATAATTTATTTTTTAAACTGCACTTGTCTATGCCGTCACTTGTATATGTGCACATCAATGTTGCCTGTTATTACCATTTTAATTCAAATGTATGAAACTAACGAAATGGCAGGTTAGCTCCCTGCAATCGATCATAAATTTGTAAAAACAGATTGTTTTGTGTGACTTTGCAAGAGGTTTTTTAAAGTCACTATATTTTTTTGTGTTAATGCGAACAAATCGCCAAACATTAAACAAATATATATATTTTTCACGATTTATTAATATTAACTAATGTTGAGATGTGGTTAGGTATTTCAAGGTTTTAATAAAAAGTATTTGTTACTATTTTCTTGAAGCACTGTATTTAGTTTGTGAATTTCAGTATTAATGATCTCTGACAATAATTTAATTTAGATTAACTACATATAATAATGTCAATCCGCCTGATGTGATATGACAAGGAGTGAACAAAAAATTACATTTATTTTAGTTTTCAGTGTTTATAATAATCATGACGTTTTGCAGGAAAATATTAGTTTTTACTGGAATCAAAATAGAATTTTTATTGTGTAGTGCCGTGTTTTATTATATTTAATTTTATAGTAAAATTAAAAGTTATTGATTTCAGTGTTTATTGACACTACAGTGTCGTCATTGTTTAAACTTCTGTGCAGTATGAAAAAACATGTACGTGAATCGAGCAAGATGAGATTTGACAAGAATCCATGCCTTACTATAGCTTCCAATTATACTCGGCAGCCGAAATTATAAAGAGTGACTAATACATAATATAAAAACACTATTACCATAATGCGTATAAAATATAAAATGATTTCTATATGGTTCAATATTATTTGTCTTTGTGCCGCTCGCCATGCACATTGGTAGAATCTATAATCGTGTATAGACTGAGTTACACTGAACGTCGATCTATATTTTATCTCTGTCTTTTGCACTTGGTAGGGAATAGGGAAATGCTTTTTTAGTGGGTGTAAACGGACTTGATTTGCCCGACCTGAGAAACGTCATAGCATAAGCGTAGACGAGGGGTCTAATTCCATTGCTATAATATATTTATAAATTAAAAAAACACAATTGGGACGTTTTAAAATGTTGTAATAATTAAAATTGATCAAAGTGCCGGTTATAGCAAACCGTAAAAAATATTAGATGTTATGTTTTATTATGTTTTTTCAATATTTTCTATATCTTGTTGCCTTTTACGCAGACACGCCAATGGATTTTCGTTCCCGGCACGCTTCATCCCCCTTACTAGTACAAGAGCTAGCGATGAATCACTATCTATAATTTTGACCATCGAGTATAGGTATGTATACTTTCATGATTAGCACGGTTATTTGAGGTTACACTAGCCTGTCTAGCAGTGGGGTATTTAAATTAATAAAAAAATATTACTAACAGAATTTGAGAAAACACATCTATGATGTGTGAATGTCAAAAGTAATCTCTATATATGACCCCCATTGAATATAATATACTTGTTCCTAAAGTTTAATAAAAAATTATCAAACGACCCTTCGTAATGAAATTATAAAACATCTTACTGTTGTTGACGTTGTTCGCATTGGAACGTAAACTATTTAGTTCTTCCACCCTTAGGGTACCTGGTTGTTTTCTATCAATTAAAAAGTAAGTAGTCATGTCTCCTTTGCCCTTCACTTTCACCTTCCCCCTACACTGGAATTCATACGGGTATGTCCTGAGTACTTGGTACACCTCTTCGGTGACCTGAGTGTGATTGGGCAGTCCCGTTGAATCCATGCGACTTGCGACATTCACAGTGTTGCCCCATATGTCGTATTGGGGCTTCCTAGCACCTATAACACCCGCCACAACCGGCCCTATGTTTATTCCTACAAAAAAAGGATATTTTAAAATATTTATATATTTAATAAACATTTTGGCAGCTCACCCACTCTGAGCATGAAATTATTATAAGAGTTCTCATTGATGTTGAGCAGTCGGTCTCTCATGGCGAAAACGAACTCAACTAGAGTGGACAGGTGTATCCCGGCAGTAGTTTCGTCATCGTCTAGTATCCTCAAATCCGGCATCAAACCTACAGCGGCCATGTAAGTGGATCCGACAGTTTTAATTTTGTCGATGGCCTTAAACCTCTCTTCGGACAACAAGTCGTCGAAATCGGCAATGATTTCATTTAACAGCCTTAAACATTCCACGCCTTGGTTGTTGCCGTCTAGTTCCGTATAGAACTCGTGGTAGTTGGTAATGGAGGCGAAAACCACACCCACCCTCGAGTAGCTCTGATGGTAAAGTTCCTGTGATAGAGTATTCTGTAAGAAAATGTTTACATTTTTGTATTCCACCCCTTTGTGCAGCCAACATCCGGACATCTAACCTCCAAAAAATAGAAACCAAAAGAAACAATGAAATCAAATCACATTTATCACAGAATTTCCAAACAAAAAAAAGACAAAATGTTGCCTACACATATAATAACAAAGTACGACAGATAGTCCCACGGTTCTCACCATGTTGTTGCGGAATTGGTTGTCGAGGAAGTGGGTCGCCACGTGGGCTGGTAATAGGTTGAATAATATCCTCTTGTTGGAGTGTTGCAGGGCGTCCATCTCTCGTTTTTCTTCGTTGGCCTGGATTTGCCACAAGAAATCGAGCCGCGCCGTCCATTCCACCTGCCTGCCGTGCAGGAGTACGGCTAAGACAAACATGAGTACTTCGACAACACTAAGTACATGCTGCGGAATCACCGTACTGCAAGGAAAAGTATCATCATACATAGATTACGTGAAGATGCCAAACGCAACTCACCTGTCTCCATCGTCGTAGCACCGGAACAGATTAATATGGGACAGTTCTATTAGGAGTATGTAAACAGTCGACATGATAAGTAGTAACAACGCCTTAAGTAGAATTGGAAGCCTTAAAAATATCGCCACAGCCAAATACCCAAGGGCACAGGATAAAACAATGTAGTGAGGCAATGGGCACTCCCAATGCTTCTCATTCGGGTTCAACGTCACATTGACATTCTCCATGGAGGGGCAAGGCACACCCGAATGACATGTAAACTAAAAAGGAATTAGAGTAAAAAACTTTTTTAAAACTCAACATTCTGTGTATATGAAACCACTATAGATTCTTGGTGCAAAAATAAGATGACAAGTGACAACTAAATTCGCCTCAATCCACAGTAGCTACGCTTAGCTGTTAGAAGACATCAAAGTTGGTGATAACTGTTGCTATTTTCTAAATACTTTATCAAATTTAAAATAAAAATTTAGTATACTAGTACTTGGTATATACAGTGTGTCTTGTGTTTTCCTGGCAACATTTCCTTAAATACAAGTAGAAATGGACGAAATTAAGTGGGTCTATTTTTTTAACGGTAGGTCCTGAAAGGTTGGAAAGATTTGACAATTATTGGTTTTCAATATTTTTCAAAAATACGTTAGGTATTTTTTTTTTTGAACAATTATACTGTTGGGTTATTCTACAAAATTAAAAAAAAAAATGATAAAAAAAACAGCCTCATATGTTTATAACAAAACAAGATCTGAAGCTATAGGGCAATACGTGCAACAAATATAAACATTTTTGCTTAGAGGTAGGATAATTAATATCTGTATAACTTCTGTTATAATGATATCAATACATAAGTACTAGTATATTAAATTTGATTTAAATCAGATAGTGTTTTAGAGTTTTTTGAAACAAACAATTTTTTTAATGCTCTCTAAATCAATTTAATTTGACTCCAAGAATATATAGCAGTTTCGTATAAGTATAAGGAATATTAGGACACTCTGTTAAAACCGAATCTTACCACATTAACTTGGGCTACTGTGTAAATCAGTATAATGGTAAACACGGTTATGGCCAATCGTAATGCGAAACTGTGGGAGATGTCCCACAATATCCATCTCAGTCTGACGGCCAGAAGTAACATCAGCACCACCGAAATCCATATAAAAGCAACTAGGAACAACATAACTAAAAGTACGGTGTTGGGCAACACTGCCACCTGCAAAGTGCCCAGAAACACCAGGAGGATCAGGGCGCAAACTAAGGCTGAGCTATAGCCCACATCCAAATCATCATGATACTAAAAAAATCGATAGTTAGTAAAAAAAATTAACTAAGATCCGTTATATAGCTGGTCGCTATAATTTTTACAGTATTTTCAGGAAATGGCCAACTACACTACTAGATCTTTGACATGCTGATAATAATTTGAATATATTTTGTACCTATCTGCTAAAGAATAGTCCAAATTTTACCACTAGATCCTACAATGAAAATTAATAGAGGTAGTTCATATAAAATTTGTTGATAGATACTTCATGTACCTAACACGTTAAAGTTAAGAAAAAAGTTAAACCGTCATTTTACAATAACATGTCTGCCTCTGATCCGAAGCTTGGCATTGATCAATTTATTCGCTACCTACCTAGCAGCACGCTAATGCCTGCCCTGTGGGTCTGGCGTGTCAGTGAAAAATCCGGATGTTTTGCTAAGTGTGAATAAGTTTGACACTTTGTTGTATGGTACTTGTTTTTATGGCAGTCAGTAGCATTGTGTATTGTGAGCATAGAGCGGCACACGATTTGACCACAGATTTAGCCTATTTCTGCTACTACAACGTGCTTACTAGCATAGTATAGATTACTACTGTTTATTTATTTGATTGTTGCCACAAAGTTCCCGATGTCTAGTAATTAAATACATTTTTAGTTTAACATAAAGTATACAAAACGTATCGACAAAAAAATAAAACATAAATAAAAGCTAAAATAGTTACTTAATTTAAAATCTTGAAAAAAAAATGCAAAATATGCAACATTGTAGTTTTTCTGAAACTCATAAACGAAAGAAGTGCGAGCATTACAAAAAAGAAAAAACATTAGACAGTAATTTAAATCTCAAGTAGCTGTTTCAGGAATTGAGATTTGTAAAAAAAGTCCGATATTATTATTATTGGCGAACTTAGAAGCCCTATTATACAAGTATTAAATCCAAAATTTGTTCTGTGAGTTGCCTGTTGAAAATAATTAACAATTGAGTATGCTGATATTTGTAGCAGATGTATACAAAATGTTTCCAATAAGTCAGGACATGACACTTTGAAATTATGTTACAAAATAAGAAAACTAAAAGTTTCTAAAGTTTTAATGTGAAATTCTTGTTCAAATGCCACATAGTTCGAGTAGATCGAGGTTAAGATAACAATTTGATTTAAAACCAACAAGCCTTAAAAATTTATGTTGCACTTGTTCCTAGTTGTCAATATATTATAACAAGTGCTCTAGACACAAGAACGAACATACTTAAGATGGAGTCTTACTACAGTACGAGTGATTTTGTAATGTTTGAGATCAATGTTCTCTCTAATTTTTTCGCTGATTGCGCGATACAAAAGTATATACTATTTTTAGATTCTTTTATAAAATGAAATGAAAAAAAAAATGGTGAACAAGCCCACATGTGCCCGGTTACAAAAATGGCTGCGCAACCTTCCAAAAATTAGTGCGCGGAAAGGGAACTTTGTTGGAGGTGTGTGGATTGAAATTCAAGCTAGTGTCTAAGGTACCTAATTCCCATATTTTCCATACCACTGATTGATTTCAGAGTTGATCCATCTATAGAATACGTATACAGGGTGTCCCATAATTAGTGTGCAACACTTTAGCAGTAGATTCTACGATCAAAAATAAGATTATTTTTTCCTATAAACAAGGGTTGAAAAATGATTCCTAAGGGAGTTACGTCCCCCTAAAAGGGTCTTCAGATCATACCAAAATTCATAATGATACGTTAACTGGTCTTGGAAATATTTTGAAAAATATGATCTCCTGAGGCCCCTTTTAGGGGGCGTAGCTCACTTAGAAAGCATTTTTCGACATTTGTTTATAGGAAAACATAATCTTATTTTTGATTGTAGAATCCACTGCTAAAGTATTGCACACTAATTATGGGACACCCTGCATATCATTTATTTTATTTTTTGATTTGATGAAAGTAATTCATTTGTGCACCAATTGACAAGATTAATAAGATCAGACTGTATACTACGATTAACAAAAACAGAACTAATTGTCGAGAAAATTTAGAAAATAACTTTTGACTCTTTTTTTCTTTAATAACTCGTATTTAGAAAATAAGGACTTACTTACTCAGCGGAACTTATTTCTATTTACTGTTGTACTACGCGATAGCTCCATATCTACTGCCGAAAAGGACGCCTATGATTTCGCGCCATTTATTAAAAAAAAAGTTTTATTATAACGATATCTGTACGCCTATGGATATTCCAATTCAACTGAAACTATTATAATAGAGGTTCAGGGTATTATTCGCCATGTTAAATTATGGAAACGTCACATTTTTATATACTACTACTTCCATTAATTTTCATAGTGGAAACTAGTGGTGAAATTTGACCAATTCTCTAGCGGACACCTTGTATAAGAAATATAATACTAACCTGGTTCTCTTTGTGCCTGTCCTTAAAACAGAGTGTGAACAAGTTGACGTGGGTTGATTTCTCCCTGTCCACGCTCCTGGCCTCGATCGCTTGCGCTAAGTACTTATTAACTCGGTTAGAGGGCGTGTGATAGACGCTGGAGTGCCGTTTTTTAAAGGGCCTTTTGAATTTCTCAGTTACCTTATTCTACAATCACGAACATCTCAATTAGTAAAAGTAACGACGTGGCGATGGAAGTTTTAAGCTCGAAGCAGATGTGTATGCGCATTTTTTTATTCATGAATGGTTTCGATTAAAGAAAGCGTTGTTTTTCACTTGAATAAGCTGGTAAACGAAGCGTACTCTTTAAGTTTAGTAAATTAATGATCGTGTTAGTAATATACAGCATAAAAATACAAAATATCGATTTACGTCTTAGCAAAAAAAAATATTTACACACATTACAAGTAGTTAAAAGACAGTATATTAGTTAAAGTCATGTCAAGAATACTAGCGCTAAACAAAAACAAACAAAAAATCAAACGTAAATTGCATATCCACACAAATGTTCGCAAATACTTGGATTTGTCTATGAAGTAGCATTTATTTTCATATCAACAAATCTGTATTACTTGTATCCAGTTTTTTCTATTCGCAATCATCAGTGTGTGGATATAAAAGCGGAAACAATTTCTTTACCAAAACAGCATATTACGCGGGGCATCCCACTTTGAACAAACAATTGCAAACATCTCTTTTGCATTAAATAATGTCCACAAACATCAAAACAGTTCTGTGATGAATTTGGCGCCTAACTCCGGGCGCCGAAAACAACAAATATTCATTTCATAATACTTTTACTGGAATTAGTAGTCTTACAATGTATGCAAAGGAGGTGTAGAACTGCTTTATAGTGAGACCCCCGACGAATATGCGGAGATATAGGAGAGAAATGTTGGAACAAACGCAAAGCGAGTGAGTAGGACTCACGTTGCTGTCAGTTTCTCGGGGATGGCGTGTTTCTTGTGAGGGTGAGATTTCTGCGTGGAGCACCCTTTGTAGTTCTAGCACCTATAAGCCACATTAGACCAACTAAACACTAAACTAACGTTAGGGACACCGACATACACACAACGACTATTTTACTATTATTACGGTGCGTTTGCCAGACACTTAATACTACTTTACCAACAAATAGACAAGTTCAGCAACGTGTGTGTAGAAGCAACTGTTTTAGATGATGTTCTATTAATGTACTAAATTCTAACAAAGAAATTTACCATTTTCAAACTAAAGAGAGGGAAAATGATTTGTTGCAAAGAAATATAAGATATAACAGCGAGTTGAGAAATTTGTTTTTGCTTTATTGCCAAAACGCCGTCAAAACGAATAAAAAAACTAGAGTAACATTGATCAAGAACTACGAAGATTCAAATTTGGTACAGTGCAGTTTCCTCATAGTAGCTAACTTAATGTAGAATCAATTTTCTATTTATTGATTATCCTTCGTAGAAGTGATGTACTCTATTATAATTTTTTTAAGTAAATATTAGTTTTCTATGAAAATTTAATCAATTCTGTTTTTATGCACCGACTATTTCCACGTAATTTTAACTCATTTTTTTTAATCGTAACAAGTTTTGCATTTATTTGCATAAAAGATAATCAGATGGTTAGATTTGACTTATCCATAATTACGTTGGTACTTAGAAATACATAAAAATTAGATCAAACTAATTAATTTTTATCTATGATTTGCTGCTGACGAGTGCATACTATAAATTGTCTTGTTTTTATAACTTTCATTCGCGAATCGTGTCTTTATACGAAAATTCGAGGTATGAATGTTTTTTTAATAGGAAATACTCTTCACATTTAAATGAAGACAACTGCACCGGTGGCGTACGTAAGAGAGGAGGGGGTTTAGGTGTAAGAATGCCCTCGTGACAAGTAATTCTCGTGTATTTCTCTTGCAACGGCAAGGATAGTCAGCATTGGGAATATACAGGGTGATTCAGAACTTATCCAAAAAAAAAAAAATTCTGGATGTACAGGGGACCCTTACAAATACAATTTTGTAAAGAACAAATCAAAAAGGTCAGTTCGAAATTGATTTAAAAATACACTTCTGCACGGCACTGGAAAATGGTCTACTGTAAAACCTGACCACGCACAATGCGACCGGTATGGCGTGATAAAAATGGACAAAAACTTTCGCAAGGAAAGAAATATGTAAATAGAATTTTATCGCACCAATTTTATATCGGCAAATTCAAATGCTTTTGCCTTTATTAATTATTAATGAAATTAATTTGTGTTTTTAAATAATAAAATCATTTAACATACCCGATGCTGCAACAGCAATTGTTCAAAATTTTATAAACTCACGTGTAAACACATTTGGGTCCGTCTTACTCACTTTCTACGAACTAACACAAATGATGTCTTACTTCACCATAACACAAATACTTCACCATAATACAAATGTTGTCTTGCTTCACCATAAATTAAAACGATATCCATCAATTCTGAGTTGCTATACACGCAAGCCATTTTTGACAGTAACTACTAAAAAACTGATGTAAATACCACAGATAACAGGTAAAAACTACCGCAACGACGGATTTCAGTATTAGGAGTCACATGGCTCTCCACGCGTATTGCGAATGACGCTAGAGACTACAGTTGTCCAGCTATGTAGTGGTTTAATGTGCTATAACTTCAATAATTTTTTTCTCAGAAACTATAAGGATTTTACAAATTTTTTTTTACAATTTTGACTCAATTTTTTACGCCGCATCTATTCCCAAATTTTTTTGGATAAGTTGTGAATCACCCTGTATAGAATGGCACGAATTATATATTTTGCTAAAACGTTTCTTAATATGAAATATTCCAACTAATTCTTGAATAAATACAAATTTTTTACTTCTAGGTAAGTCATTAGTTTGTAAAGACAGTTTAATAAAATTTCATTTCTAGACATAATACCCTACTGGTTTTCTATATCTTTCACTGTTTTTGAGATGTAAAAGTAAACTTTTTTCTTATGGGTGTTAGATTAGTCTTTTATATAATTAGTAAAGTTATAATCGAGTCGGTATCTGTTTCGGGATGGATGTTTTATATAGTAACGATAATTTTTGTTGGGAATAGTTTTAAATATTATGTAGATTAATAATTGCGATATGCGCTCGCTGATTCAAACTCGGACAATATTGACATTAGGGAAAATAGTTAAAGGAAAAAAGTTTCGTTATGAGATTCTCCTTAAAATAAAAGCAGTCCTTAATTTTTACGTGCATTATTGTTGCTGCAATACAGTATAGACTGAAAAAAAATCGTTTTTTCATGAATTTATTTCAGACCTTGACTTTAGAGCAGCCAGCCATATAAAAAATATGGTACTGAGCACTTCACGATATGGTCGTATTGCAGATATTTTTTTATCAAAATCGGCAGGGTAGATTTCGCACAACTGAATTGTTAATTAAGAAAATACAAAATTATACTTATTTTTCAATTCTCTCTCACGATAAAACCAATGATTATTTTGAGCTCCCAATTTTTATACATACTCTTTGGAGTCTCAACTATCAATCCCCATTTAAAATTTTTTGATTTCAACCATTTTAGCAACAATTAGAATTTTTTCAAAATTTCTTCAAAAAAATCTTCAAATGTAATATTAGCGTTACTAAATGAAACGTACATACAACATACTTTTAAAACAGATACCGACTATACTATTAAGAAAACACAACGATATGTCCTAATTTGAAATTTTATTTTCAAGGCGTTGACTAACCATTTCTATAAACAGGTAACCATGACTACCGCTGTAGACACTTTACAGATTTATATTGTAAACTAAATTTTAAATTAAATATTTTACTACAAATATTTGTAGGGGAGCGGCACCTCAGAGCCCTCCTCCCCGCACACCAGCCGTCACTGCTAGTATATCAACTACCCAGAACAGTTCGAAGTTTCAACCCCTCCCATGACAAAATTATGTGTACGTCACTGAACTGCACTGTACCTAATTTGAAGGTCGTGTCTTCGATGAACTCTGAGTAATTGGTCAAAAACTGCACTTTAAATTTTTAACAAATCATGAAACTTCTAGTTACCGCTTTAAATATACTTCTGTGTGTTTTTATGATATGAATCGGTCCTGAGAGCTTGTCGCAACGTCGCTGTTATAGCTTGTATTCCTTTTTGACATTTTAAAAAATAAAAGTTACCCAAAACAGCTAGCTTTAAAAAGTACAAGGTAGATGTTTCCTTGATAAAGACTTATTCAGAAATAGTCAAGTAAAGTTAATGTTCTTTGGCAATGTTTTAAACTAGTTACAAGTTTTTTTCTTAACTTCAATTTAAAAACATTTCAACTGGGAAGAACAACAAAGTATTTTAAATTTATCCTGGTAATTTTAGTATTGAGTATTGACATCTTATTTTCCTGTATAGACCTCCGAATGAACTATTAATTCGATCTACCCTGTATATTATAGCAATCGAAATGTAATCAGCCTACCAGACGACTCTGATTGCCCGAAGCAACTTCTGGTCTCAGAGGTAGTTTCCAATAGCAATGATTACCATAAAGTTTCCGCTAAAGCCATCTCACGATACTTGGCACCTAACAGTTGCCTACTGTACTACTACAAAGGACATAACCATGGACAATAACACTAAAGGGAAATTATGGGGCCATAACAATTATTTGTTATGTCTGGGTGGGTCGAAAGATATTGCATATCGAGAAGCGGGCATAAAATTTTATAATCACATGACTGAGATTTCGAAAAATTCGTGTCTTTTACACGAATTTTCGGCTCTTTTCGGTTTTGCATTTAACAATTTTTAACCCAACAAATTTTCCAAGAAATTGTGACAGTTTGCTATAATCGTGGTGCATGCTACAACGAATTGTCCAATATATTGGTCAAATTTAAAGTTATCGTCTCTTGGAATAAAAATTAACCTTGGTAATACCAAAACAAAATATATGCTTACAATACAAAGTGAATATTAATGAATATTAAAAGTCATTAATTCCCAAAACTGGCCAGTTCTGTTGTCCCCAATTTCTTCCGCATGTGAGATTTTCATAATCACGAATACGAGTGTGAATGTAATTATTTCATGTCAATATTCCTGTTTACAGATGCGGAATCGAGTATTAAAAGAGAGCTAAAAATTGGATACTAAAAACAAATCCAAAATTTCTCTTAACTTCATTACAAAGCCGGATATAATGAGAAAAAAAAATGAATTTCTTAATGACAAGGAGAATTAAACATTGCACTATTTGCAAATAGCCGAAACAAGAGACTTCTTGAAAAGTTATCATGACATAATTACGATCATTTGTTGTTTTCAATGGTCTACTTTTTCTCGTACACACTCTGGATAACCCAGAAAAGGTTAGCTCGGTATATTTGGCTAAATATATGAAGGAAAAAAAAAGACATTTTTTTGGTTGTAGGTACAATTTATAAACAGTTTTATGTGTTTATCTGCAGTTTGTTTTAAAATAAAAATAAATTTCATCCCTTTTTTATAACAAAGGGAGATTTATCTTAAAAATAACGTTTTCATGAAACGCCACTTGCAATAATAATGTTTGTATTTACATGGTGCAACTTTAAGTGGGTAGCAATTTTTTAGGGCTTATTATTTTTTAAATCAATTAATAGTCGAATTATAATTATTAGTTTTTCAAATTATATTTAAACTCTTGTATACAGAAGCTTCTGGACTTCGTTGTTATGTACCTTTTAAACCAACTACATAAATTAAACTGACGAAATGGCAGAGACCGAAACTGCAATGAAAAAACTAATTTCGTAAAAATATATTAGTTTTATAATTTTGTGACATCATTTGAAAACTAACATATTTTTTTATGTCAATGCCGAATATTAAACATTTTTGAATATTTTACATATTAACTGACATTCATTGTAAGTAAAACTAATTAAGATTTTAAAATAATTTTTTTAGCTGTTTGATATTATCATATCAGGATTCCGCACAAAGCTTACGGATTTCAGGTCCCAGTGGATTTGACTGAATTTTTGAAATTTTGTACTCCCTCCTGATCAAGTGTCAATGGGCACAAAGTCCAAAAATGGACAGGAAATTCCTCTAAAATGAAACATTTCTTGGGACTGCACGGTAATATACGATTTTGGATCATTATAGATACATAAGTTCAATATCTTCATGTATATTTGGCCCAATTAACTCCCATAAATCATCTACCCTAATATACAGGGTTTTCAAAAAGTTTGGAACCCCCTCTGTCTCTGAAAATACTACTCAAACAAAAAAATTATTAGGATACAAGTTGCAGGGTTTTGAGTAAGCAATCCAACGGTGACCTTGACCATGACCTTGACCTTGAAGGTCATTTAGAGGTCAAGTCGAAAATTTTAAATGGAACCGTATACTTTTGACCCCGGAAATGGTAAGAGCGGAAAATTTTACGTTCGCATGTGACCTTGACCATGACCATGATCTTCAAGGTCATTTAGAGGTCAATCTGAAAATTTTAAATGGATCCGTATATATTTTTGACTCCGCAAATGGAAAAAATGGAAATTTTTACGTGCGGATATATTATATTGGACTAAAAATTTGATTAAAAAAGTTTTCAAATTGCCCTGTAAACGACCTCCAAGTTACAGCAAGGTCACCGTTTGATTGCTCACTTTTAACCCTAACATCTCGGTAATTTTTTCACTGATGAGAACCTTCGAAGACAGGCTGTTGAAAATACTGTGACCTTGAAACTACCATGATGTCAAGGTCATGGTCAAGGTCACATCCGAACGTAAAATTTTTCGCTCTCTTCATTTTCGGGATCAAAAGCATACGGTTCCATTTAAAATTTTGATCTTGAAAGTCATGGTCAAGGTCATATCTGAACGTAAACATTTCCATTTTTTCCTTTTCCGGGGTCAAAAATATACGGTTAAATCTAAAATTTTCAGGTTGACCTCTAAATAACTTTCAAGATCATAGTCAAGGTCACCGTCGGATTGCTCACTCAAAACACTGCAACTTTTGTCCTAATCATTGTTTTGTTTGAGCAGTATTTTCTGAGATAGAGGGGGGGTTCCAAACTTTTTGAAAACCCTTTACGTATATACAGCGTGTTTAATTTTACATTACACACTTGAATATCTTGTCAGGAAACGTACCCATTCGAAAATAACCCTTACGAAAGTTGTTGGGTTTGAAGGGGGTTGGTGACCTTCCATTTGACCTTGACCTTAACCTTCAAGGTCACTTGAAGGTCAAATCTAATTTTCTAAATGGGGACCACTATTTTTGACCCGGATTCAGAAATTTTACGTTTAGATAGGTACTTAAGGCTTGTTTACGTTTAGATAGATACGTTCGTTTACGTTTAGATAGGTAGGTAACTTAAGGCTCTTCTTCTTCGTCAAGGTCAAATTGAAAGAAACCATCCGATGTCCCCCTCCGAACCCAACAACTTTTATAAGGGTTATTTTCGGATTGATGGCTCCCCTGACGAGTTATTCAGGTGCGTAATTTAAAAAATTTGCCCTTCAAATAAGGTTTGAGCGGAGTCCTTTAAAATTAAAAAATATATATATTTTACTGCTTTTAAAACACTGTGCTTAGTTTGTGAATCTTGATGTCAATAATCTCTGACATCGACCTAGTTCAGTTGAACTGCATAATATCAATCCACCTGATGTGATATGACAACGGGGCGCTAGGCGGGTAAAAAATAAAAGACCGACGTTAATTTCAACAAACGAGAATGACGAATATGTCACCGCTTTATTTTATTATACTTATTTTAGTTTTTAGCTTATCGGTTTACGACAAGGTGTTTGTAAAACATTAATTCGACTTTGTGCATGAAATATTAGTTTTTGTTTAATTCGAAATTAAATTTGAATAGTGCAGTGTCGTGTTTTATGAATTTTATAATAAAATTTAATTGGTATTTAATTAACACCTTATAAAGTTATTTAATTCCTTGTTTAATGACGGTACGATGTGTTTGTGTGTCTTCATTGTCAAATTTCTGACTGATATGAAAAAACTTGTATATAAATCAGGAAAGATGATATTTAACAACAGTGCACACCGTGGTTCTCAATTGTTTGAGGCTACACTAGTCTGTCCAGAGGCGGCATAAGAAAATTACGAAAAAAAGGTTAAATAATCAGTTTTCATTACGGGACTTGAGAAAATAAGCTTATAGTTCTAAATCATTCCCTTTCAAAGTTACACCCTTTACATCTAAATTTGGCCAATTTCTTATAAATTTATTGAGTCAAGAATTGCTAAATGTAAAACGAACTTTACGGAAATAGTTTTTTTTTCGTTGTTGCAATATGTTTTGATCCCACAAAAATGGTTATTCGGACATTTGCGTTTTTGCAGAATTTGTGAATTCTTCTACAGGGCGTGTCAAATTTATCGAAACCACTATCTACTAAACGCCCTGTGCTGGAAGAAATCGCAAACAACCAACAACGTGGACCACCGGGCATGCCAAAACCAGACAACAAGCCGTGAAATAGTGAATGGTGCTAGACTAGACCAACAAAGAAGACGTGTAGACCATGAGACCATGAGGAAATGCGGGTGGCCAGAATGTGTGCGTTCGCGACTCAAGCTGGTGGGAAATGAGACTCACTTTGCTGCTAGTTTGCGCGGCATGTTGTGACGAGTCACACGTCGAAGGATCGGCGTGGAGCACCCTCTGCAGGTCTAGCACCTACAAAGCAAGTACACACCCAAGGATGTTTAGAATCCGGACTATTCGACTGGGCAAAGCGCGGCGTTTCGTTCCATCATCGATGAACACACCGACTGTGACCGCCAAGGTCGGTATGAAATAAATGGTCGTCCTATTTGCTACGATATAGGCAAAACGCTCTACGTATATATACAGAGTGTCCCACTAGTGCGGGAAAGTCCAATATCTATGTTAAAATGAGGAATATATGGATTTTTCTTTTTATTGTGTTGCCACATTTATCGGAATGTACAAATTAAAAATATATTCAACTATACAGGGTGTTCCACTTTTCCTGGACAGACACCAACTTTGGTTTTTTAAATGGAAACACACATTTTTTATATTTTTTTCGGATTCTACATAAAAAATAAAGGGTACTTTGTGTAG
>NW_019417182.1:815000-853099 GCF_000390285.2 Anoplophora glabripennis | reverse complement strand
GTTCAGTTTTACAAAACACTTTGTACGAGGATATCTTTGTAAATCTGGATTATTAGTTTGGTAAATACGACTTGCCAATAAACAGTTACCATGAGTTTTACTAATTATTCTATTATTTATTTACTAATTCTTCTTTAGAGTAATTCATTTCACAATTATTACTGTCGCTTTTCTATTAAACCTTATGTGAATCGAAAATTTTCCAGATTATCATTTGACAGGAGCCTACTACGTTATTTTACATATAAGCTATTTGTAAACTTCGCATTTTTTCATAGAAATGAGATTTCATGAAAAACTAATGAATTTTGGTATATGAGCAGGTATAGCAAAGTTGTAGAATGTAGAATCCGAAAAAAATATAAAAAATGTGTGTTTCCATTTAAAAAACCAAAGTTGGTGTCTGTCCAGGAAAAGTGGAACACCCTGTATAGTTGAATATATTTTTAATTTGTACATTCCGAGAAATGTGGCAACACAGTAAAAAGAAAAATCCATATATTCCTCATTTTAACATAGACATTGGACTTTCCCGCACTAGTGGGACACGCTGTATATAGTTTTAGTGTCCTAGAGGCGTCAGCGTTTAATTTATTTACATTATTTTCATCTCGATTGATGGAAAAAAACAATGTGCAATGCCAAGTCCTCCAGACTCTGTCGGATTCTAGGTGTGCAGTCTAGTAACGGCTGACGGTTTTTAACAAGTTATATGCCTGCAGACTGTTTTCAGTTATGTTGGATGTTATCTGGAAATGTCAGCACAGTAGCGTTGTTAATTCAATTTCAGCTCGCTGTTGTAAAATACACGACGGCGGTAAATCTTTGAAATAAAGAAATTAAAGAGAATGAAAATTGGTATTATGTGTTTATGTAGTGAAGCTACGGGCTGTAAAACAACAAATTAGATATAAAATTGTCTGTTAAATCCAAACAAACTGTAAAAAAGTCTGCAGGCTACAATTCATTAAACAAGAATCTATAGCTATACAAATATTCGAATATTCTTATCCCTTTAACCAACTGAAGGAACTTAAATCTAGTTATGGTGTGATGATAAGGATTATAAATTAAATTAAACGGTAATAGCTTTTAGTGCTTTAACGAAATACTTCTATTTAAAATGCCTTTAAAGCTGTTGCATAACATAGTGCATATCGACACTAATGATTTAGCTGTTAGATGTGCTTATTTTAAAATATTTCATTTTATCATACATATACAAGGTGTTGTCTAAATCCAAGTCACTTGATCTTGATGAGGTCGTTTCTTGGATCATTTTAGAACAGAAAGCCATGGGGTAAAGCTCCTAGTTTTTGAAATATGGGACATTGAAATTTCAAAAGAAGGGAAATGCATGTATTCAAATAGAGCTGAAGACATGAGACATGACAGTTAATTAAAGATATACAAGTCTGTCAACCATTGGTGGAAATTCCAGGAGGCAGTCACGAAGAAATTCAGAATTTCTACGCCATTGCATATTTTGAAAATTGGGCATATGCATTTAGTTCTAAATGTTATTTCTAAAAAGTATACTTATATTTTGCTCGAAAAAATAAGCCATTTTTAAGTTGTTACTATTTTTTAATTTAAAATGTATCAAATTAAACAAATTTAAAATATTGGGGTTAAAAATAGTGAAAATATTATAAAGAAGAAAACCCTCTAACAAGAAAAAAGTGAACCATAACAAGGAAAAATTAATTTGAACATAATAATGAGATATTTCAGAGATATCGTTATTATTTTTTGCAAAAACAGTAGCATTTTCTGAAAGAGCAGTGGAACTTACATAAATACGAGACTTTTCTATTTCTTTTCGAAAGGACGCTCCATTTTCGAGAAATTTGCGAAATGTATTTTTAAAACCCCTTTTCACGGTACGCCTATGGCAACACAAATTGTCGGTAAATCGCTTTTTAATGTTGTATGTACTTCATTGAGTTCTCAACTGGTTCTGCATTCACAAACTTTTAAGATAACTCCAAATAAAGAAGTCCAGCATATTCAGGTCTGACGATCTAGGAGGTCATTGGGCCAGTCCATCAAATCGTTTATTAAGATAAATAAAGTCAAATTATGTGTTGTCGCCTGTCACGTTAAAAGGGATACGTCAGTTAATCCACTCTTCCTGAAAATACAACTATTTTTTCGAAAATTTCAGTGGCGTAGAAATACTGCTCAAGAAAAGTTAAACTATCTTATTTATCATAACCATATTCAAATCGTACAGATTTTTAGGTAATACCCTGCACTATATTTGAATTCATTTGGTCAACCCTTTTGGAAGATATAAACAAAAACAGATTTTGTGAATATATTAATATTCTAAGACTAAGCGTTTTTGGACATGTTCATGAACTATTTTCTTATTTCTTCGAATACTCTTTGCTTTAAAATATGCAAATTTTTTGTTCGACATGCAGTTTTAAATGCAGCTCAACTATCCAAAAACATCAACGGCTCATAAATTTTACAATTTCTTGGGAGCTGTTTTCCAGGCAATTAAACATTCCGATTAACGACTTCGTGGGCTTTTGAAGGTCTAAATTCTCATAGATTTTATTGCATGAAATTAATAGTTTGAGTTATTTTAGAATAATTTTCAATAAAAAAAATAATGACTTGAAAATGGTGCATTTTTCGTTTTTTTAGAAATAGTCATTAAGTGAACTTATCGAATTTCCAAAATTCTAGGTTCTTAATGACAGTCACCCACAGTATTCCCACCACTGGTTGTCATATTTGTAGAAAAATGCAGTGAATTTTTGCTTTTAATTAGGTCAATTATTAGCTTACATTTAATTTAAACATATTTAGATACATTTTTAGAATAAGATATTTTTAAAAAATTGATAGTATTGTATCAAGACAACAAGTGGTTTTAGACCTTTACTTCATCAAAGCTTTTTGTTCTAAACAGACATAATCTTTGCTGCTAAAGCATGGACTTAGAAAACACCCTGTAAAATAAACAAAGTTAAGCGAATAATAATACTCCTGGTGGATACTAGCCCCTGTGATAGGAAGCAAATAATAAAAACACACATAAAGTTACCTACCTAGCACTGATTCCGCTAAAGCACTAACGCCCAGGTGGGTGGTACGATCGTATGAGGGTGAGAAAATAAGCAGTAAGTAGTGAGCACTTACCGCCATCTTAGTCTTGACTACTCACAGTTAAGTGCTCGTGTGAAGAGAGCTAGAGCTAACAACACTTACCGCGTCCTAAAATGCAAACAACACCATCATGCAGTCTTACGACATCTAAATAGTCTAATCTAGATTAATCGAGATGCATAATTAGACAAGCATTAAAGACAGCTCGTGCAGAACTTGGCATAAGGGTGGGAAGACACTGATCAATTATGTGTATATAAAAACAAAAAAGTTTCGTGTATGCAAATAAAATTTTCCAAATGTCAAACACCTTGCATTTTAAAATGGGTGGTGGTGAAAAAATTTAATAAAACTATGAAATATTGTGGGTCTTCCAATTAACTAGAGCACCAACTTTGACTTATAACACGTGGATGAAGAAATATTTGAACTAACTTTAAACCATGTTATATGGCGACCATAATACAGGGTGTATCTATGTCGTAAATTAAGGGGGTGATTCCTTGGGTCATTTTAGGCGCAAACCCTTAATAAATCAGAGCCCTAAAGTTACTGGTTTTCAAGATAGAGGGCGTTAAAGTTTTTAAAAAGTATCACATTTTTTCAATTATCCCTGAAGTTGTTTGACCTAAATTGACAAAACTAGGGAAACTGATGTAACTAATTAAAAGTAAGAATTCGGTATATTTCTATATAAAATTGAGAACCAGTGGCGCAGATTCAGGGGACCTTTGTCATTAAAGCCCTCAGAAAAGCTACGCCACTGGATTTTCATAAAAATTAATAGGCGCGTTTAATTTATTGTCATATTGTCATGGTTAAAAAAAAATAAAACACCAGAAGAATGTGAAGCAGATTTATGACAACGAATCATGATTGAATGTTAGCAAGTCAGACAAATAACAGTAAAATGAAAATGTCGACCATTGCATTGCCAGCAACACAACATAGCCTTCGCCTCAACAACTGTCGTACATTTTCAAAAATTGCTCGCATTTGTCTGACTTGCTGACATTCATTTATGATTCGTTGTCTTAAATCTGCTTCATATATATTTTTTAAAGCTTGAAATGCCTATTACAAATTATTTTAAAATGATGAAAACATGAAAACATCAAACATGAACACAGTAACTCGAATATGGTGTGAAGAAAATGCAGAATTTTTTTATTAAAAACATGACGATTAAACGCGCCTATTAATTTTTCGGTAAATCCAGTGAGGTTTTAATAATACAGACCCATGAATCTCCGCCACTGGTAGACAGATTTACATAGAAATATACCGAATTATTACCTTTAATTAGTTACATAATTTTCTCAAGTTACGTCAATCCACGTCAAACAACTTCAGAGATAATTGAAAAAATTTGATATTTTGAACAATTTCAACGCCCTCTATCTTGGAAACCAGTAACTTTAAGGCCCTGGTTTATTAAGGTTTTTGGGCATAAAATGACCCAAGGAATCATCCCCTTGATTTATGACATAAACTTAGGACACACCCTGTATATCCGTGTGTAAATACAAAGTTGACCCTGCAGTTGCGGACTGTAAATAGATAGACAGAAATTATTTAGCTAAATTAGAACTATCTAGAACTGAGAATCTGTTTTAGCCCAAATCTAATTTTACTGGAATAAAAAAATAATAATCCGTGATTTTATAGAAAGAATTATATTTAAAATCGCGATTAAAAATGCAATTCCATATTTTCTGAAACCACGCGAATATTAGAATCACTTCTGCGTGTCTATTTAGTACAGTATGATTATCTATATTTTGCACTCCATTCACATCTATTATTTTTGAACAGCAAAAAAAGTTAAATAAGAGGCAAAGTCGAAAATTAAATTTAAGAAGATACAGAATTAAAAAAAAATCCACAATGACCTTTGCTTTTGTTTTTCTTTTTAATAGAACACCCTATATATGTTTATATATGTATACACAATTCTAATTATATTGAGTTAAAGTCTGAAGGGTTTATCTCTAGCAGCAGTAAAGGTAATATCCATATATAGAACTCTTTTGGTCATGTACCGAGTATTTTCTAAATCCATGTCAAAATTACCGGGAATTGCTCCCTGGACCTTTTTAGACCATAAAATCTTAGTTAGCTACTGGTTTTCGAGATACAGCGTGTTAGACTTAGAGCGTTCGAAGGTCGAAGCGAAACAGCTGATTTTTTATCAGTCGTCTAGAGTTTTCAATTGGTTTCAAAATCAAAGTGCAGAGGATCATAAAACTTTAGTAACAAAGCTATGGGCGAATGAGTGAGTATATTTTTTAGCCGTAGTGTCATTTTAAATATGAAGGTACCATACTCATTGAAAAGCAATAAGTCACACAATAAGGTATAAGTACTACAAACAGAATAATTAATTGAACAATGAACATAATACTAAAACACGTATTCAATTAGAAAACGTAGTGAATACATTAACAATCTTAAAAATACTAAATTGTATAATCTAACATTCGAAAACAATTATTATCCTTATACATTTGCATTTATTAACAAATAAACTTGTTAATATTTAAAACGTAAAAAATCTTATTCATTCATGTGTCTAGCTAAAAAGCTGTCTTTATTCGATGTAGCTCCCTACGGATTAAAAAGGCATTAAAAGCTAGGTTAATGACATATACGGTAGGTCAAGATTCACTCTTGATAAATCTTTGTGGGTCAGCGGTCCAAAACGGGGTTTAAATAATGATTTGAAAATATTTTTATCAGGGTAAATATGCATTTAATTTTTTTTTTAATAGCGTATTCGTATTCTACTCATTTTTCCCTATCATCTCCATAAAATTAATGACATTATGACTGGATTACCCTGAAAACTTATTTCAATATTCTGAAAACGTTTGATTTAGATTGATAAAACTTTGGATAACGATACAATCAATTAAAGGCGACATTCACTGAATTGATATTGAAATCTATGGATTAATGGTGGAGATATTGGGAAGCACTAAGAATCCCAGAATTTCGACGCCACTGAATATTTTGAAAACTTAATAGCATATTAATTCCAAATATTATTTAGCAAAAGCAATAGTTTCCTCTTCTTTGTTAGAAGAGTCATTTTCGATTTATTTTTTAATAACTAAACAATATTTGTTCGAAATTTTAATTATTGTGCCACCGTCAAAATCCCAAAAGAATTACATGCATTTATTTAATTTCCAAAATATTCTACTGGTTGATAAAGCGTTAGTTCATCAAATGAATTTTAATTACGATTTAACTGAATCTAGCTTAGTTGCTACGCTATGAGTCAATCGATTGACTGTTATCAAGGGATTTACATAGTTGAATGCCGTTTAAATATTCTTCAATGCAGAATCGTATGCGTATCAAGTATCAAGTAAGTAAATTTTTGCCTGTAATTAATTATATTAATGGTTGAGGTTTCATCAATCTAATCATACCACTGAAGAGATATTTTAGAGTTTATTATATCTTAATTGTCACTGCTATTTAAAAGTTCAACACCCTGTATCTAGAAAATGTTTGCTTTGGTTATAGCCCTGGCTCATTAAGGTTTCCTGGTCTTGGTACATATCTCCGGAAGGAATAATTATGTAAGACTATACAAGTTCTTCTATTAAAAAAAGTAGGTTTCTTTGACATACTATTGATATTCATTTGTTTGACCGGTCCAAAATATAGACAGACTCACACTGTACGTTATAACTGACTCCGCATTTAAGACTGAAAAGATATTGGGCTGAGTTCCTTCAGGCAATAAATAAATAAACACAATCGCCTAGCGAAATAAAACATTTGGACTAAAGCATCTAACTGATCAACAAAGTGCGATTTTATCCCTTCTACGCAAATGTCAATTAGCCGGAGCAGAGCAGAAATCGCAATCATCCATTTAAATGAAGCAGGTTCGATTGCAGAGCACCGTAAGACACTTTCTTATGTGGAAATATCGCTTGTAAACTAGTTCTGGGAGGGCATAAATTTAAAATCCGTGCAGCAACCTCGTGGTTGTGCTTGCAGAATGAATGTTATCCGCGAAGTAAGGTCAGCATTGCTGGTTACATAAGACTAAAGGATATTTTGGTCGAGAAATTAAATGTTTTTTTGAAATTTGGTCCATTTATTCTAGTAGATACCTTAATCTTGCACAACCATGCGATTCTTTGTCAATTTTGACCCAACATCCACTATATTATTTGGGAATTTATTGTGTTTTCGTTAAGAGTGATCTTAGATTTATTCATGAACTTTTACTGACACAATTTCAAGGGGTGGATGACACGTCAAAATTGTTATACAGGGTGTAATAGCGACGTTGATCTTTGAATGATTGGAACTGAAACATAGTTTATGTTCAATTACACAATACTCATAAAAGATATAGAATTCGTAAAGTGCAGTTCATCACAGGTAAAATTAAAAAACTAACCAGTGGTGTGGGAATTAAGGGAGATGTGAGGAGTTTCAAATGTCAAAAACAGTTTTTTGAGGAAAATGAGAAAATTTTTTTACAGATTTAGACAAACCATTTCAATTAAAATTTCATGTGCATGACTACATTAGGACAGAGCCATAGATAAGTCAGTTACTTTGTTCTAATTTCTTAATAATTAAAAGTACCTATGTAATTATAAAAAGTTGAGTTTGTCCTTCCTATTTCTTCTCTCTACCTTCGCTGCTAAAAATGTTCCTAGCATTGCGCTGATTTTGGAACTTTCAACTGTGAACTTATTCTATTAAAAATCAATGGGCACAATAGTTTTGGTAGGAAATAGTCTATCTAAAAGGAGATTCTATGTAACGTCGAATTTTTTTGACGGTAGAAACCGTTCAGACTTCTCTTTATTTCGACGTTACTGGATGGTTCTTGTTAAGATTTTTCACGTTGGTAACCATTGTAAAGGAACAACAGTTTACTAATTTTGAAGTCTATATCTTTAATGATTCTTGAATAGTTGAATAATTACACAGAAGGTACACAAGAAGGTGATCTGATCCACGAACGAGATTCATGCCACCCTATATTTTTGGATCACCCAAAAAACGCAACCTGTTATGGAAAATATTTTATTCAAAAGCCCCAAAACCCAGAAAGTAACCAAAACTCTACATTCAGTAGGTACTCCTTGGGCACAGACATAGAAACGAGTCGACGAATCATATTGGCGAAACTCGTTGCATTTTGGGCATTCAATTCTTTCAAACGTTCTGCTTCGGGTGAACACCAGAAAACCACCCATTAAAATCAACTAAAACTCTACATTGAGCGGATTCAAGTCAAAAACTCAAACCACAAATTTATAAACAATGCACCCCTAAATAGTAGACAAATGAGTATTGCGAGCTTATTTAATTGACGATGGACCTAAATTCTAATCCACAGACACTGCATACGATTCACTCATGCAATACCGTAGGAAAATTATCTAGATAGATCAGTCTTGTACCCCTGATGGATATCAGAAACTCCCTGCTCCCGGGTTTCTCATTGGATGAACTCTGCAAAAGGAGTCTATCTGCAATCACGTTATACCTGGTATCTCTGAAGGCAGCTGTGATTGAGTGAGAATATCAACACTACACCTAAAGACTGAAGTAAATCAATACAGTGTTTTTTAGTTATACCTTTTGTATCGCTCTCTTTTATCTTCGAGTGATTCATGTGAATCATGTCTTTTTCTCTTTTTTCTTTCATTTAAGTATTTCTTTTTTAAACATCTAACAGTAATTACTGGAAAAGAATAACTAAAAACATATACATTGGCTTACTACAGTCTTTAGGTGTATTCATTCGCTAATGTCTTGAGAGATTTTTCGAGTATACCATGACTGCAGATGGACTCATAGACTCAGGATCCCATTTAAAGATCAACCAAGTAAATGTTAAGTTGCAGCATATTTTGCGGTATTTGGTGAGTGGCTTGTATGTAGCTGCGAGGTTAGGAATTTAAGTTCATGGCCACATAAGCTCGCCTCACTCAATTACAGCCTCCTACATCTAGATCGCTGTGACTCAATTGTCTGCTGTGCAGACTGCGTGAATCTGGAGCTGTATTTCTTTGGTTGCAGTTTGTGGTAAATCTACCGAATGTAGAATTTTAATGGATTTTTATTTTATAAGGTTCTCTGGTCACCGGTAAACTGAAGAATTGCAAGGGTTGATTGAGTCCTTGAACATCCAAAATATGCAATGAACCTATATTGAGAAATTTACTGAATACAGAGTTTTGGTTGCTTTTAAGGGTGGTTTTTGGTGGTTTCTGGGGTTCCAAATACTTAGGAATCCATGGGTCTCATCCATGGAATAGGTCACTTTGTTTTTGTGTACCTGTGGCATGTCTCACGTTCAATCTTTTAAACTTTTAGGAATAGTTCTGGGAAAAAACATTCGTCTTGTTCTTTGTTTATTTAGACGAAGAGTTCTGACAGCCTGTAATAACGTCTCTTTACACACTGTATACTTTCAAACCATGGGAGTGCCAGGCCAGGTGAGTGCACTGTGCCATGGATTGCAGTTAATGATAACCATGTCAAAAAAGTGGCACGTGACAGTGAGAAAATGCATCAGTGCTTTTGGTTAAAAGTTAAAAAAATTAGTGCAGTTCCTATCGTGGCTACATTCGCAACCCACTACGATTCATTGTCATTTAGAAACTAAAAATTGAAGCGATGGCTGCTGATACAGTTTAGATAATCCTTGAAACAATGTACGTTGTCAAACGCACTCAATGATAAAAGATTTAGAACTAAAAAATAAAAAAACAGTAATTTGTGACTATATGTTTAGAAAATTACTGATGCGTTCTATTCATAAAAAATATTTTAACTTCTTCTGCGAAAAAATGAAAGAAAATAATCCACCACGTCTTTATTCGGTGATTTTACTACAATCTGCTTCTGTACCTCTAAAGCATGAACATTTTGGCTGTATCAATACCCAAAGCTTCCAAACATTCAATAATTTGAACTGAACGGGAAGTGATCATCAAAATAGACTCACCTTCCTGGCGTTGGTGGCCTTGAGATCGGGCTGCAGCGCCATGTTGGAGAAGGGCACCTCCATGGAGTACTTGATGCTGTGCAGCAGCTGCACCACCACGTTGGAGACATTCTTGAAGGAGAGCTTCCGTCTCTGGGCGGCACCGAGAGCCGATCGCACCTGCAGCGTGTTGAACAACAGTGGCTGGAAGAGACCCGCCAAGGGGCAGGGGGAGGGCGATAGGTTAGTCACACGTAGGGGTTAGCACCAGGGGGGGGCGAAGGCTATCCGCAGGCCGGGATAATTACTACTACTACTTGATGATGGTCGGATATCGAAGTTAAAAGGATGGTATCACCCGATGATGGGCAGTTAGCGAAACGTTAGTCTAGTATTGTCGTTTTTGATTCGCATACAATTATATTCGTGTTTTAGATGTTAAAGATTTTTTTCCAAGAACTTCTGCTTTTCAAAATACCTTAGTAAAGACAAGAGCTCGACACTTCAACGTTTAAATTAAAAGGGCATGTGAGGGATTCGACGTTCGTGGTAGTTCCGTGACTCATTTCCTTTTTGTTTGTATTTCATGCATTGATACGGGTACATACAAAAATAATTAAAAATAAGTAATAGCTAATAGTCGCGCTGTGCGATTAAATTTATGAAACATTTTGCTAATTTACACTGAGATGAAGGAGTAATGAAAAGTATTTAAGAAATGATTTTGTTCGGTTGGAGTTCCTATCAATGTAATAGACAAAGTGTTTCTACTGAGTATTTTTATTTGGCTTTGTTCAATATGTGTAATATTTCGATGTTTGTGGCCTATAATGAATAATTTCGATTATTTTGACATAAAAATGTACCTAAGTGGCTATTACTCCGAAGTCTTAGCCCTACTATTTTTCATTCTTTCTGAAATGAAACATTATGTAGAACTGAGTGACTAATATCCTCTGAAGTGTCTAAAGTTCCTCAAGGTTTCATACTAAGTCCCTTCCTAGTTATAATTTATTGAATGATATAAAATGAACAGACTATCAGAAGAACTTAAAAAAATCCAAGAATGTCTCAAAAACAAACTAAATAATGATATGTTAAAAAAATAGTATGTAGTTTTAGATTTTCGGTCTTGCTTTAAGAAATTTGTATTATAACTTATAAAGTGTAATATCGAATACGCTACTTTAGCTTAGTTCCTAGGATAATATTACATACAGATAATTTTTTAAGATTGCCTTTCTATAAAGTTGAAGATACCTCAGCGATACTTTAAAATTTTCATTACTTAGGAAGTAGCAATCTTGTTATTTTTATACAAAATAATTCACGACATACAGAAATATGTATTTCCCAGATTGCGAAAATATAAACTCTATATTAATAACTAATACTACAGACAAATGCATGCTCTAAAAAAAATCTAAAGAATTCACTCTAAAAATAAATGAACCACAATTTAAAACTAAAAACGTACATTTTCCGGATTCTTTGTTTAATATTGGTTTTATTTCTAAACAGAAGTTTAAATTCTATTAAAATAAACACATTATATTACTTACTTAGTATCCACGTTTTTGAAAAAATTTTAATTTTGGGTAAAAAGAATTGAACATTTTTCTTCGATCATTGTAACAGCAAATTCATGACATCCAGTGACAGCACCTCTTAAAGATAATTACAATTGGAACTCTTAAAATGAAAATTTAAAAAATCCTCGATATTTCCGTGATATTTTCAGATCTATGAAATTTTCTGATAAAGTACGTTCCAAAGTAAACAAAACTTTTTAAAAATAAGAACAACAAATCTTTTTTTGGCAAAACCACTCAATACACCGATCTGCACGGTCTAGAAGCATGTCGAATGAGTGTTTTAAATTGTCGGCCCGGATGTCCTTTAGGATGTAATGATCCTTTTAGATGGCTTCCACGTCCACAAAACGCTTTCCTTTCATCGGCAAATGAATTTTTCGGGAAAGGTAAAAGTCGCGCGGTTCCAAATCAGGTGAATACAGTGAGTATAGTTAAAATGTGATTTTTAGTCAAAACTCGATCACAAGTTTCTTCGCATCATCGTGCAACAAACGCTAACTTCCTTCTACGCGATATTCTGGCCGAATACAACGAATACGATGCACCAAACGCTTCAAAATGCCAAAGTAGAATTGTGAATGTTAATTTAGATGCTCAGTTCCAATTTCATGTATTTAAATGAAGATTTTGGCTGATCTTTGATGAATTCACTCACAGTTTTGATGGAATTTGCGGTAATCACGGTTGGCTAACATGTTATCCTCACGACCGTTTTTAATCCGCGTATACCATTCATGAACTTTGCCACTGGATAAACCTTAGAGCATATACTACTGGAGCCAGCGTCCCAGTGGGCAAGAGTGTAGCGGAGGTTGTAGAGAGAGAGAAGTGTAGGAGGGTATATGCTATCCCTCTCTAGCAGCAAGCGATTCTGCCGTCAACAGCTGCTTCTGTCGTTAACAGGGGGAGAGGACTGCAGCCAATCGCGTGCTGCTAGAGAGAGATAGCATATACCCTCCTATACCTCTCTCTCTCTCTCTACAACCTCCGCTACACTCTCAGCCACTGGGATGCTGCCTCCAGGAGTATATGCTCGAAGGGATAAACAATCACCACCATAAATTTGGTTCATTTATTGAAACGATTCGGTAAAAATTCGCTCTTTGTTCGATGCTTATTTTTATACCGATGACACAAACATACTGTCAATAACTCCGCTTCTATTGGTCCAAATGTCGTGAAATTTTGACAGTACATCAGTGAAGGATCTACCTTTCCAACGCATGTAATAGTCCATAGATAGCCTCACTAGAAATACCTATTTTGGAAAAGTCCTGTTTACTTTAGAACGCCCCTTTTACATTGCTTATACAACTGGTTAGAGATTATGTCATATCTGAATATTCAGGTAATTATAATTGAAGCACTTTATCTTTTGGCCTCATGTTATATTGGAAAAATGTTTTTTTTTTAAAGATTCTTCTACACCAATTTAACGTCCCATCCAAAATTTAAAAAAGTATTGTGTGCTTTCACCCTTGTACTTAATATATTATATTGCATTACTTTTCAACCTGTATTGCCATGTTGATATATTTAATAAATAAATAATTTGAAGGACTAAGTTCAGGTAAGTAAGTTGCCCCTTTCGAAGACAAACATTCCAATACAAGACAAATTCTAATTCTGGATTCAGTTAATAAAAACGTTTCGTTACCCCCTGTTACAGTAATCCAATTCCAAACTCAGTAAACTGATTAATGCAGATATTAATAAGTTGGAAGTTCGCGACTGACTGGTGGAAGTTAGGAAAATGCGACCTAGTTAATTAAATTTAGCCGGCAGATCCCTTAATGACTTTGGGACGGGAGTATCCAAAGTGGCTACGACCTCCCTGTTCTTGTTAAGGTAAAAGTTTCGAACCCCGTGTAATACACTCGCCAGATACAACCTAATTGGAGTTATTTAGAAACGAATTAAGAACGGCAATAAATATTACGGAGGGGGATTTTAAATTATCCGCTCAACTAATTAAAGATTTATCAGAAATAAAAAATTCGGGAACACTGCTTTCATAATTATACTTCTCGAGAACTTGAGAAAATAAAGAGAAGTAGTTGAGTAGCATGCCCAATTCGGACGTTATTTTTGTATAGAAACTGGTTTCTAATATACCTAATATTAAAAAAATATAGGGTAGGCTTTGATAGTATTTTGAGAAAAATAGATGTAAACCAAGAAAAAGTAATTATGTAATATATTACTTAGAATTTTACTTATGAAACGACTCTATTACATTATTACAAAAGACAAAGAAAATCACTTAAAAATGGTAAATTTTTCCTGTTAACCAATTAAAATTACATTGGAATCTTATAAAAATATCTCCAAGTAGCATCGTAGTATAATAATTGGAATTGAAAAATCAAATCAGTTGGTTTAAATTAAGGGACTGGATCAATTGCAATTGTATTTAAACTGAGGGGACAAAGCATAACTGGAATATTAGTGGAATCAATTCAATTGAACCTTGTTTCAATGAGAAGATTAGAATAAGTCCAACTGAATTTCTATTGGAACTCAACTGGAATCTCATTCAAACTGAAAAGTCAAAAGATTAATTCAGACTAAAATATTATTGGCATTAATTTGGCTGAACTTTTATTGAAGTCAGAACTTTCAAAGATTGAGTTTAGTTGGAAAAAAATTCGATTAAGTTCGGTTGATTTTTATTAAAATAAATTCAATTGGAAATCAAACCAAAGGTCAAAGCATTGAAGCCAACGAAAACTTGATTGGAATCCACCTGGAAACGTGAGTTATCTTGTTCACATCAAAAGAACGGAACTAATTAGAAATGTGTGTGATCAAAAAGATAAAAGTAATTTTAATCAACCTTACAAAAATATATCCAATTAGTCTGAGTGGAACTGAAGAATTATTTGGAATCTTTTTTTTTTCAAATTGAGAGTTTAAAAAGATTCATTCCACCGGAATTAATCCAATTTGACTGTTATTAAGAGCAGCTGTCCATATTAGAATAAATCATTTAGTTTAGTTGAGAAGACAAAATATTTAAGTCCAAATGGAATACTATCTGTCAATCCGCTTGTTCAAATTAGAATAAAACCATAAATGTGTCATCAAAGTTATTTTAATGTATTTTAAAAATATATATTTCTATTTAGAATCCTGTTATAATCATTTCAATTGGAAAACTGGAGAAACAATCAATTGAATTCCTTGTTAAAATGAAATATTAAAAGGAATAATTCCACTAAAATTAGTTCAATTGGACTGCTATTAAGAATAACGGTTTTATATTAGAAGTAATCATCTTTAAATTAGGAAGACAAAAGATTAAGTTGAAACGGAATATTATTGGAATCAATCCAACTGAGTTCTCCTTCAAACCAACTGGTTATGCAAATTGGATCAGTTGAAATGAACTGGAATCTTATTTGAATTGAAAAGCTAAAAGATTGAGTTAAATTGGATTCTTATTGGAATAAACTTTTAGTCATATCAGGAATTACGAAAGATCAGTACAGCCGGCAGGCACGTGATGAAAATAACTGCCGTTAGAATCAACTCGATTGGAATAAAACTTTACTGGAACAAATCCAACTAAAAATGTTACCAAATGTGATAGGGTTGAAAGGATTAGCTTCAATGGAATTAATCCAATTTGACTGTCATTAAGAGTAATCGTTTCCTACTAGAATTTTCTTTAAACTGAGAAAACAAAATATTAAGTTAAGTCCAACTGGAACATTTTTGGAATCATCCAGTTAAACCCCAATTTAAATCAGTAGATCAAAAGACCAGTCCAATTGGAATGTAAATGGAATCAGTTCAAGAGAATTTCCATTGAAAGTCTGCTGGAATATTATTAAACTGAAAAGTCAAATAATCGTGGAATTGGATTATTATTTGGTATCAATTCATGAAAACTTTTGAAAGCTGACTTCCGTTGGAATCAACCCTAGTGAAAGGTTATTTTAATGAATCTTATAAAAGTGTTGCCATTGGAATTTTGTTAAAGACAGTTCAAGTGAACTTCCATTGAAAGTCTACTGGAATATAATCAAACTGAAGAGTCAAATAATCGTGGAATAGGATTATTATTGGTATCAATTCATCAAAACTTTTAAAAGGCGTTAAAATCAAGCGTATGAATCTTATGAAAATGTAGCCAATTGGAATCTTGTTACAGCCAGTTCAATTGGATTGCAGAATCAAATCAAGTGCAATGTTTTTCAAAATAAAAGGTTAAAAATTTATTAAAAATAATCATCTTTAAGCTGAAAAGACAAAATATTAAGTTCAAATGGAATATTATCGGAATTAATTCAATTCTTATTCAAATCAAAATAATTTAATCGAATTAAAAGTTTGCTGGAGTGAATCTAACTGGAAATGTGCTTTATCAGTAAGCTAAAACTAATTTTAATGAATTTATGAATGAATAAAAATATTACCTAATAGAATAATGCTACAATCAGTCCAGTTTGGATTGGAGAACCAAACCAACTGGAACCTTTTTAAAAAGGATGCATTCCACTGGAATTGGAGACCAAACGTCTCGAATAGAGATAATTGTCTTTAAATTGAGAAGGGAAAGAAGAAATATTATTGGAATCAATGCAACTGAACTCTTGTTATGGTAATTAATTCCCCTTATTGAAATCAGAAGCTTCAAGTGCAGAGCTGAGTTGGAACGCAATATATAAGTTCAATTTCACTTTCATTAGATTGAAGATCAAATTAAAAATAAAAAAAATGATTCAAAGAATTGATTAAATTTATTATTAAAACAGTTGAGAGTGATTAATGTTTTTTTTGTTCTGATATTTCCGCATTTCCTAAAAATGTAAATATCTTTAAGCTGGATCAGCAGCAATTATCCAGCAAAGTCTGACACGCCTGGATTGTTCCCAGTTTCCAATCTGTCACAAAACAATAGTTAAGCAGAATGATACATTATTCACCGAAGTACGGGTTCAATATCTCTGAGATTAACTACCGCTATGAGTCCCCAAGAACTGGCCCAGCATGACAATTGGGGCCTGCTCACGGTGTGATCGACTCTACATTGAGTACCTGGCTCCGATCGAGCGGCGACTTCGGGCCTGGATATCCGACCATCGAACTGAGACTGTAAAGTTTCCGTGAACTACCTCAATCGAAGGCACAACTTTATAGTTTACAGGGAGATTACATAAGTAAAGTAACAGCCTGTCTCACCAGGTTATCGTTTTCTTCGGAATGGTTGGAACAGTTGCTTTTATAATAGAGTAAGGTCGGTGATTGTCGGATAGTGCTATTTTTTTAACTATTATCGCAGTTGGAGTCACTGTTAAGTTCACAATTTCATAATATGAAGGCACATTACTCGGGTTGTTAATTGCAGTACAATGCCTTCATAAATGATTACAAGACAGAATAAGATAAAAGAGAAGATTTTTAACGATTGTCATTGTTAATTGTAAATGTGCCAACGCCAAGACTTAGTTAACAGTACCAATCTACTAGACCTTTGAAGAATATTTATGTCAAATAGTAGTGCATGTATGTATGTATGATCTATTCGACATCACCAGCGTCTGCTCATTTTGTGTGGTAAAGTACATTCATAGATTTAAGAGAATGACTACATCCATCAACTTGAGCCCATCATAAAATTCAATTGTCAAGGGATTATAAAGCAAATAAGTTTACTGCATATATATAAGAATTTTGCAAAACCAATAATTTTAATAGTTCGTATGAACTAAGAAAAATTTTTTGATTATTTCAATGTGCGGCATCCGAGAAGTGCTGAATCAAAGAGTGAGTACAGCTACACTGTGGAAATAAAAGTCGAAAATGTCTGACTGACGATATCAAAAAGTGTATATGTCGTAGTTAGATTGAAAAAATCATGAAACGCTACTTTTCATGAAGATTGTCAAATCTTCGTTGATTTTGCATTATTTTATGATGTGCCTAGTCGTTTTGTATCTGGATGATTTATAAAATGACAATAACACGCAGCCAGATCGTTTAGTGTTTAAAAATCATTACCTGTGTGACATTCCGGCTGAAGCATTTCAGTCGTTTTATAATACGCTTAAAATGTTTGCCATTTTGTAAAATATTATACCTTGGGACAAAAAATTAGATGAGTGCTTCGAAGATTTAATCCAGCGTAAACCTTATAAGATGTGTGGAGAGTTTGTGTAGAACAACGCTGTGGAAATGTCTTACATAGGGCTTCAAATTTAAAAAAGTCTATAGTTATCGAGATATCGTGGAATCGAAATACCTCAAAGAATGGTGATTTGAATCTATGACAAAAATCGAAACGTTTGGTTGACTCTAGTGATCAGTAAAACAAAAACACCATTAAACGGAGGAAAAAGGACAACAATAATACATGCTGGATTCGAAGACAGTTGGGTGCTTCATTGGCAGCTAAAAATATAAAGGGCTCCTATTTGGATTACCATGAACAACAGAGTTATTTGAATACTGGCTCATAAATAAGTGTATTCCCAATATTCCAATAAACAGTGTGATTGTCATGGTAATGCAAGCTGTTGAACATTTATTTTGCGAATACTACACAGTGACTTACTATTAACGTAGATGATGAAACTAAAACTGAATTAAATGAGTAAACTTTAATATTAATTTTAATAAGTTCCTGTTTCAATTCAAAATTAAAGTCCCTACTTCTATGACCTGATGGCATCTCGATGAAGGGAGCCATTTATTCTCTTAAATCTATGAATGCATTTTACCATGCGCAAACACCGCAGATTATAACGCCGCCATTTTTAGTCTGATTTAAAAAACAAAAGACAGGTGTCAACGGCTCTAAAAATTGTACAAAACTGGCAACTATATTATAATTTTTAATGACAGATGATTGTCTATTTGTTAAAAATTAGCGGAAAGAAATTCTATTTAAAGTAAACAACGCATTGTCACGTTATTTGACAGTATATGAGATACCAATGACGCGACGTGTTGTGCCCTTAAGTTACTATACAGGGTGAATCACGAAGAGGGCCCAGTAGGATTATTTCAAAAAGTAGTCAAAATTGAAATCTGAAAATTTGTATACAGGGGTTTATCAAAAAGTTCTATTCAATGAAAATATTGTCAATTTTTTCACAGTTCCGGTTATACCGGAAGTCATCAACTCTGTTATTTCAAACGGAACACTCTGTATAGCTTTACATTTTCTAATTCTACGGTAAAATTTAGATTAATTTCATATAAGGTGCTATAGGCCAAAATGTGACAGTTTTCAAGTTATTATTAATTTTCGAAAAAAAAAATGAGGGATGCAAGTTACTTTTGAAAACAGAATAACTTCAACATTTAGAACGTGTGAGCAATATTGTGACGTTAAAGTTGAATTTACTCAAATATTTCAAATGGTACACCCTGTATATTATTACATTAGTGGATGCACAATTTAATTTAATTTAAAATAATACTAAAGTTCCCTATACCAAAGTTAACAGTTCTTGTGTAAATTGGAAATTATTGATTTCAACATAGAAAAATGTACTGTGGATGCACTAAAGAATTGAATAATAAACGGTGTCTGATTAATGATCTGTAATTTTTATTATTGTTATACTTTCAGCAAAAACAATAATTCAGTATATTAAATTAAAAAAAGCGATGCTTTAAATAAACCCACCATACTCGTAGATTTTTCTGTGTTGAAATCAATTTCTAATTTACACAAGAACAGTTGACTTTGGGTATAGGGAACTATAGTATCATTTTAAAGTAAATTTAATTCTGCATCCATTAATGTAATAATATACAGGGTGTACCATTTGAAATTGTTGAGTAAACTCAATTTCATCGTCACAATATTGGCCACACGTTTTTAAACACTCTGTATGAATTTTGCAAATTTGACAAACGGGTTGATTTCTATTGCTTTTAAATTATCCATGTCAAATTTCATTAATAAATAAAGCAAAATGTCGGTTATTCTATTTTCAAAAATCACTTAAATCCCTCAATTTTCTTCGAAAATTAATAATAACCTGCAAACTGCCACATTTTGGCCAATAGTACCTTATATGAAATTAGTCTAGAATTATTCCATTTGAAATAACAGAGCAAGTTGACACTATTTTCATTGAATAGATCTTTTTGATAAACCCCTGTATACAAATTTTCAGATTACAATTCTGACTACTTTTTGAGATAATCCTACTGGGCCCTCTTCGTGATACACCCTGTATATGACGTTTGACAATTTTGTTGTAATGCTAATATTAATTTTTATTTTAAGCAATTACTGATGTCACTGAATTCAGAAAAAAATTCTAGATTAAGTAAACAAAAGTCAAAATAAGTCGGTATTTTAGAGTAAGCAACTTTCAAAATTTAAATAATGTATCTTCCCTTCTTCTGTCACTAAGGTAAGGTTGAGACAAAAAAAACTATAGTGTCAGTTTGTAATATTTTTGATGCCACTAACGTCAATTTTTTTTTCTATAATCTGGCAAAAAATGAGTTATAACCTGCACTGAATTTTATGAAACACGGTGACCAATTCTCGGACGTATTTTATCCATTGTTCTTTAAGCACCCATTCAGAAAATTTTCCTCAATAGTTGTTATACCCGCGATGAAAGACTTTGTGGTCTGTGGCACTTTACAGAGACGGATAGCGATCGCATAGTCAGAGATGTAGTGGCATCACAGAGGCCACAGTAGCTTTGCGAGAGGTTGAACAAAAGAACTTTCAGTTCCTGGGTAGGAAAAATAAAATGGAAAGTCGAAAAGTTACCTAATTTTTAAACTATTGTTATGCCGCTTTATAACCAAAGTAAAACGGACTACATTCCTTTATCAGATAGCTTCATTCAACTACCTTTACAAAAACTACGTCAACATAAAAACTTAAAATAACTGATATTCGAAGTAATTCACACACTGAAGTAATGGCTACCCCGTAAATAAATTCTCTTCCTTAGATTATTATTATTATTAGTCTATTATCGAAAGGTGTCTCTTTGTATCCGACAATCAGCGGCCGTACTTCATATTTGTCAATCACAAATTAAAAAACCTGTCAAATGGTTAAGTTTATTGAAAACTACGGAAACTTTACTAGTTCTTCCTCTTCAGGGGAAACTAATCCTACGTAGCTTAGCTATACTATAAAACTTTAGTCGATGAATGTTAGTGGTATGGAGACAATGTGGGTAAGGTTGTGTGAATGTGATTTTTTGCGGAAAATGACAGTACTAAAAGCGTAAGCCGTCCAAGCTTTTGACAAAATGCTAATAAGAGAATGGGTTTGGTGGCTAAATAAATTGTTTCAGTCTTTGTTGCGTACAAAGTTAATTTTCAGCGCTCGCATTAATAGACAAAAAAATACGAGGAGCGTTCAAATTTGACCTGAGTCTGAGTTCTTTCTTATTATCGATACGAATTAGAAATGTTTTATACAGTTTGCCTGTATTTAGGGTGGTTATTATGGGAATCTTAGTCGACATATGTAGCTAGTCTATACTACACATCATTCAAATGAGGAGTCTTGAAAAATTCGGATTTTTGAAACTGTTTCTTATATTTACAATTTATAACTTTACATGGTGACATTTAAATGAGTACACAGTAAAAATTAAGATTTTAGACTCACGTGAATATAATTAACACTCAAGATCTTTTGTGTGTTTATTAAATTCACATTCATGTTAGTTATAATAGAAAATAAAGTGAAAAAAAAAATTTGGTGACATTAACGAGTGTCATTGTGATCACATCTTTGATTATACTGCAAATTACCCATTGTGCTTGCTGCCAGTAAGAGTACAAAACAGATTCGTGCTACGTACGAACGCTAGCATTAGCTTTCTGATATCTTGAAGTTGCGATAATGATGTTTAAAATTCAAATCAGGAAACACAGACACTTTCATGAAGTCATCAAGTGTTGGATATGGCTATGGAATGTAATTGTAAAGTATATTAGTGTTTACAGTTTCTTTTCTTTATTTTTGAAAACGTTTCTATATTATATTTGAGTTATATGTTCTTGTTAAAAAATGGAAAAATTGTATAGTCCAAGTCTAGATATACATAATTGGGGTTAGTAATCCAGGATAAAAGTTAAAGTTTCAATCGCTCTTATAGGAAAACATTATTCCACTCATGAGTATAGATAAATAACTAACTTGTTAACTATAATCCAGGATAAAATTTGAAACTGTTTAACTTTTAACCACTTATAGTTAAAGTTTTGTTCACACTCAAGAGTGTGGATAAAAACAAACTTGAGAATAAATATTTTATTGATAATTAATTTTTTTATTGTTGATTGCGAATTAGGATAAAAGTTGTATAAGCGCTTATAGGTAAAAATGGTGTTTATACTCATGAGTGTCGACAAAAATGAATCAGTTCAGAACAAACAACACGTCAATGTGGATTTTAACATCCAAATTTTTACTGTGCACGTAATTTTTTGGAATTACAATGGTATTTAAAATGTGGAATCATTTGTCTCTAAAATAATTAGGCTATCTTTGATTATATCAAAGTCAAACTGAACTATCCTCGTAGTTCCCAATCCCCGTCGCCATTTTCAGGAACCAAGCCATTGGGCTGGTTACCTAAAAGGATCACCGGCCGCGACTTTTCCAGCCCCAAACCCATCTCATTCAACTGTTTTCCAACCCTTTCGGGGTCGAGGTTTTACTAGCGCATGCCTTGGGTCAACAGCCGCCGAGACAATGCAATCGAAAAAGTCAAGTAGAGAGGCTTACTCAAAGGGCGTGTGCGCGTCGGAGTGCATTGGTGGTGCGAAAAACATGAAAACGTTAAACATCGGATAGTGGGGTACACATACAGGGAGGAAAACAAAGGTCTAGAGGGGTGGCGACGTCATTATCCACTACATCTGATAGAAATGCGATTTGAAAAGGTTTTTCACGTAGTTTTTCCGCAGTAAATAAATATGCTATGTATGCCAAAATCGATAATATCAGCATTCACGTCTTGGTTATTATAAGAGATGAATAGGGTTCTGGAATATTTGCGCCAAAAATTAAGATATAATTTTACTAATAAAAATAATGGCACTTCTTTGAAAGCTCAATATTAACGAAGTTGTATACTTTTAAAGTTTTTTATTTGTAAAGTGATATTTTAAAATTTGGTATACACGCAAAAAAAGAAATTCTTAAATCAAGAATGGTATATTTATACAGGGTGGTCCGTAAGTAATGGTCCATAGAGACATACTAGATTTTTTACTTCAAAATATTACGATTGGAGCCAACATGCCTTAATAAAATGTTGATAACAAAAAAGATACAGGGTGTCAAAGTTGGAAATTAAAAATTGAATTTTCGTAATAATTATAATATTTTTGAGTGTATGAACGTGAAAATTTAGGGGTAGATGTTTCTGTATACGAGAAATCATAATTTGTTATCTATTTCGATGTATCTTCTAGAGGGCGCCACATACGCCGTGTTTATGACGTAAATACGAGCATAATTTTTTTATCCACAACGTTAACGCTTCTTTTTTTTAAAAATCTTAAACCTACATTATTTTCGTGAAAAAATGGTATACTTGTCATTAGCTCTAGAAATTGTCCGTTTTCAAGAAAAACGCATTTCAACAATCTGCTGCATGTTTCATTACAGGAAATTTTATCGTAGTGTGCGACAATGCCAAGACAGTTTTGACAATTAGAAAAAATCATTGTGACAGTTAGCAATTAATTCAAATTGTATTTATTAATTTTTGGTAAAAATCAATTAAGTATTTAAAAGAAAATAACGAATTATGCCGAGACATAATAATTTCTCGAATTTGGAAATGAGAGATATGACGGTTGTTTATTGTCAACAAAATTTCAATGGACGTGCTGCGCAACGTGAATATTGCCGAAGATTTCCAAACAGATTGCAACCTGGTAAACGACTGTTTCAAAATCTATTCAGAAACTTAGGCGAAAGTGGTTCATTTCGTCCTAAACGTGATAATTTAGGTCGACCAAAAATGATTACGCCTGACCAGGAAGACGAAATACTAATTCGCATTGCAGATGATCCACAAACTAGTTCAAGACGATTAGCTGCAGCCACGGGAATTAATAAAACATCAATTTTAAAGACATTACATGAAGAAAAATATCATCCATATCATTTTACACCAGTTCAAAATTTATTACCTGTCGATCTTCCTTCAAGATATCAATTTGCAAGTGATATTCGGAACAAGCAGAATACTGACTATACATTTGTCAACAGAATATTGTTTACAGATGAAGCGACATTTACTCGCCGAGGTATTTTCAATTTAAGAAATAAGCATTGTTGGGAAGTTCAAAATCCTCATGTAACTCGAGAACGGCACTTTCAACATGAATTTAAGATTAATGTTTGGTGTGGGATCATTGGAAACCATTTTCTAGGTCCATATGAGTTGCCAGGAAATTTAAATGGTACAAGTTATTTAAATTTTTTAGAAAATAGCTTTGTTGATCTATTGGATGCGTTACCACTGAATTTGAGGCAAAATATGTGGTTCATGCAAGATGGCGCTCCGCCACATTTTACTCATCAAGTAAGAACATATCTAAACCAACACTTTCCTGAACGTTGGATTGGCCGTGGTAGTATATTTCCTTGGCCGCCACGTAGTCCAGACTTCAACCCTTTAGATTTTGGTGTATGGGGCACAATGAAGGAAATTGTTTATAAAAACACTATAAATACTCGCGTCCAACTTTGGCAAGAAATTAGTAATGCCTCAACTTTTTTTGATCCAATGGTATTATTTAATATTAGACGATCTTTCATAAATCGTATGGACAAGTGCATCGAGGTGAATGGTGGACATATTGAAAATTTACTTTGAAACATTTCCTATTTTTCCTTAGGTACATATTCAGTTTTTTACTTGTTAAACGCTTGATAAAATCATAGTTTTGTTTAATTAAATTTCTCCTTTAACTGGTTTTGTAAATAAAATTTATCAACTTGATAATTTGTATTTTAATGTGTACAAAGGGATAATGTTTAATTGTCAAAATTAATGTTTTCATTAGCGCACACTACGATAAAATTTCCTGTAATGAAACATGCAGCAGATTGTTGAAATGCGTTTTTCTTGAAAACGGACAATTTCTAGAGCTAATGACAAGTATACCATTTTTTCACGAAAATAATGTAGGTTTAAGATTTTTAAAAAAAAGAAGCGTTAACGTTGTGGATAAAAAAATTATGCTCGTATTTACGTCATAAACACGGCGTATGTGGCGCCCTCTAGAAGATACATCGAAATAGATAACAAATTATGATTTCTCGTATACAAAAACATCTACCCCTAAATTTTCACGTGCATACACTCAAAAATATTATAATTATTACGAAAATTCAATTTTTAATTTCCAACTTTGACACCCTGTATCTTTTTTGTTATCAACATTTTATTTAGTTTAAGATTTCTTGATTTAAGAATTTCTTTTTTTGCGTGTATTTGTTGTCGGTAACAGACTGCACTTACGAAAAGAAAATTAAACAAATTTTAATGATTTAAATGACTCTCACTGACTAAAATATTAATAATTTAATTTGCGGTTATTTATTTAATTAATAGTTTAATATTAGATATCGTTAAATATTTAAAAAAGGTCAATAATACAACCGTGTCAGAGAAAAAAATCACTTTAATGTTTTGCAATATTTTGCTACTTCGTTTCCTGTAAATCCTGTTGAAATCCCGGTAAATTATTATCATATCTAAATTTCACATTATTATAAATTATTTAATATAATTAACGATGACTTTGAAGATTTGAATTCATTACAACATTTTAACTACATCCGAAAATGAAAATATGAAAAAAATATTACCGTATATTTTCTTGTTTCATTTTGCTCTCATTTAAAAAAAATAAAATAAGCTTTGTGACGTCATTTGAATCTAGGGCAAAATGTCGTAATTTTTTGAATACTTTTGTCTATTGCAGTGCCAATAAGCGCGCGTAACCATTATAAGCTTGCTTTTGCATTTCTTTGAGCAATATTGTCAGTGTTGTCAGATTCATCTACATATTTGTAAATAAAAAATTATATAAAATTATGATTAGAAATTCTAAATATTAATAAATTACTGGCTTAATACGATGAAATAAATACAAGTTATTTTGACAAATTTCGTCAGGCCCATAATAAAAATTTTCTAGTTATTAAAATTAGAAGTATGCTTTACAAAATAGTCTAGTTTGCGTCAAATCGCTCAATTTGGCAATGATGGTTTCATCATATTTCCTTCAATTATCGAAAAGACCGTGGTGACCTCTTGCGGAGGACACAGAATTATTAAATTTAAACAGTTATGACGCCACAGGGCATATAGTAATTTTCCTAATTTTCCTTTTAGTGACGTGACACACGTAATATAAAATATAAAATCAAAATAAGAAAAACACTTACGAATTAAATTAAAATATTAAAAGTATACACAGGGTGATCCATCTAAAAGGGATTCTTCTGTAACCCTGCACTGTAAAATTTATAAAAAAATATTTTTAATAAAAGTTGACTGGAATCATGTGGGCCATGCAAAGAAAATATTTTTAGCTTTACAGGGTGTTCCATTACGCGTAGGCGCTACATAACGGTTATTTTAAATGGAACACCCTGTATATTATTACATTTTTGAATTCCTTGGTTAATATTAGGTAGAGTTTATTATAAGTACATGGTGTTTAAATCTTACCGTTTTCGAGATAATCAGTTGTTTTTGAAAAAACAATCACAATTTCAACTCTAAATTAGGCTAGACAGCGTCTAAACTGTAAGAGTTAGAAACGTGCAGTTTTCACAGTTCGATTTGGCATAAATTACTCTATATTGTCATATGTGAGCAAAACGTGTATGCTACTCAGACTCGGAAATACTGAGACCTACAATTAATAATTTTATGAGTTGAAAAACTTTTTTCCAAACGGAATGACCCATATTAATTGTCATGGGTCATGGCAAAATTGAATGTCCTTTCGACTGATATAAGGTTGTCCATACTTATCTTCAACAGTTTTCCAGAAAAATCAGGTTCTTTTCTAAAGTCCATTAAAGTAGCTATGTAACAGCGTCAAGAAGGCCTTGCAAAATCACTTTTCTCTCACATTTTATCAGGCCTGGGACTGACAGTGTCAATATTTACTGGCGTGTTCAGAAAGTGGTTTGACAAACAACACTAACTAACACTAAAACAAAACGCAAAACGAAATAAACTTTTTCAAATACTACTGATTAACTCGAAAACGGTAAGTTTTAAATATAATGTACATTTAATAAACTCTACCTAATATTAACTAAGGAATTAAAAAATGCAATAATATACAGGTTGTTCCATTTAAAATAACAAAATTATGTAGCGCCCACGTGATATGGAACATGTAAAGTTAAAAATATTTTCTTTACATGTCCCACATGATTCCAGTCAACTGTATATTTTCGAGAAATTAACATTTCCATTTTCTTTACAGTAAAATATAATTTCCTTTTATGTTCAAATTCTGTTTCGTTCACATGTAATGCATTTACCATTTTGGCGACAAAAATTAATTTTAGACTTAATAATTTTTAATATGAACCTGTAATTATTGGAAAAACGGCAAATTAGATTTTATTCATATCATTTTTTTAGTCAATAAGAGCCATTTTAAGCTTTTTGGAGTTTTATAACTACGATCTATTGTTACCAATAATAAGCATACAATATTACATAATTAATAAAAATACAACTTTGAAGTTATAAAAGTTAAGGTAATATTGAGTTTTCGAAAAAGTGTCAACTGAAACTGTCATTAATTTTATCGCTACAAACATCTCCTATTTTTTTGCTCACAATTTCCGAACACCTTGGAAATTATGCAACACTTTATAATTTGTCTCAGTTTATATTTTTTTGGATCCTAATCTCTTCGAATAAAAATATGATTATTTAAAATCATACATGCCAAACAATTCAATCAATAACAATCATTTTAATCATTAAATTTCAAAATTTAACTTACATTTATTATGCTATAAAAATCTAACTGATATTATTCTCTTTGGACAATAAATAATTTCATAAATTTTCAGCGCCACCAAATATGGCTTTCACGTTGTCATTAAACTATTATTTATAACTCGACGCGACGATCAATACATGTAAAATACTTAAAATATAACTGTTCCTTTTATCAGAGTTTCAACTTTCCACAACGCATTTGTAATTCAGATGTAGAGAATTAGAAATAAACATAAATGAATAAAAATGTGAAGGAGAATATCGTTTATATTGGAAAGCGTATTTCTCAGAGCAATTATTAACTTCATATTTATTCTCTTGTGTAAAGAAGTTTCAGCAAAATTTCCCATTCAAGTGAATAAGACGGAGCTTGTTATTATTTCCATCTACAGTCTTCTTATAACAAAGGGTTCTAATTCTACTTTCCTTTCCTTATAAACAGCCATTCTCGAAGAGACAGACGCTACAAGACACAAATAATAGAACATAAACGAAAACAAACAAAAAAAAAAAATAGAAAAATTCTCAAGTACTGACACGTTTTTAACTTCTTATCCAGTTACAGAGCGGTGAAAAATTCTTCGCTTATCAAGCAATTTGGGCCAAATGCACTAAGAAAATTTTATTGGAGAATATTTTCAGCGCCAATAAAACTTTATGTTCTGCAGCGACTGCACCAAATTTATTTGTTTTTGTACTTTTTACATGAAAAGTGCTGGATAAGAGCCACAAAAAAGCAATACAGATTTACGATCAGAAAGAAAGAGTGTCTGTTCTTACAATATGCATATTCACATCGATGTGATGGCCTGAATGCTCTGAATCGGTATTTTAATGGCGATTACTTGAAATCTTAATGTTTGCTTGCACCGTTTCATTATAATTGCACCACACTTTCGACGATTAAACTGAATTGCTGTTTCCACTAATGACGCACTCTTAGTACCTTGTCGGGGTTTAACAAAGGAGGTGGATAAACATTAAAAATTTTCAAAGTACTATTTTAATTACTGTAATGTCGAGTCTTTTGAGGCCTTTGTATATCTAAAACCAAACGAGAGAGTAGTTTGCACGCGGCCCTTGAGAACCCGACCTAGATTTGTAAATTACGCAATTAATTTACGCACCTCTACAGGGTGTTTGGAAAAAATATGTTATAAATTCAGACTGATAGAACACACAAAAAATTTGGTGATTTTTTTCCTACTTATCTATTGTTGTTTTTTAATGCAAGAATACATTGAATAATTTTTTAATCAAATTTCGGCAATATTTTTTGAAAAAACTATGTAGCTCACTGATACTCTGTACTTTTGTAAGCTTTTGCGAATGATAAATACATCAGCATTGTTAGTCTTCGACTAGCTTGTAAAAGTTGCTAGTTGTGACGTTTCTCAGTTAGGTTTTCTGCATACTGTAATTTAGAATTTTCGTTTACATAAAGCAAAATAGAGAAAAATGCAATTCATTTTGCCACAGCCTACCAATTTTTTATTCGCAAATACAGGGTGTTTCCGTTAATTCGCAGAAAGCGCTGATTCCTCAAATCATTCTACAAAAGAAACTCCATACAAACATACGTCTTAAACTGGTCCATTTCTGCTATACAGAGCGTTAACAATTTTATTTTTTTCGCAATATCAAATAAAATATGATTGATTTATTTGTCTCAAACCTGTTTCACGTAAATATCCCAGTTAAGAGTTAAAGGCATTTTTTTATACAAATTTTTATTTCTTTGCGTGGTTGTGATTAGTGAAGTGTACATAATTTTGAAAGATCGCACGCCACTGTTTTTCTCCTCAATTTCATTTCAATACCGATAAAATACATCTCCTGGCATTTTCTTCATTCTACTTTAAAAGAAAAGCAGGATTTTCTTAGATAAATAGCTTATGAAGTATTAATACTTGAAACTTTGCACGTTCCAAATTTCAATACAATACTTTTTCTGATTTTCAACCAACTCCTGAATTATGACAACTTTTTTCAAAACATGTTACATATTATAAAAATATAAGGTGAATCTTAAGTGTGTACAGGGTTAGTCACTATAATCTGACAACTTATTGTGAGTTTATTATTGAAATTACAAGTTTTTAATACAAAAGTTTTAGCTTTTTTTTATAAATTTTTGTAATACAGTATTAGAAAAAACAATTGAATAATGGAAATCACTAAATTAAAGAAAAACATTTTTTTAAATGGAACGCCTTATACAGGGTGTTTTTAAATATGACTTGCCATAAAGATTGTATGCAATTTAACATGGTCAATAAACACTAAACTAAACTAATGAAGTAGCAAAAGTGGTACTAGTGAATGTAGAGCCAAAAATAAGAGGATTGAAGTAAAACTACCTTATATGAAAGTTACACCCCTTAAAGGAGGGGATTGAAATTCACATTTTAATTTTTTTTCTTTAACATGGGGAATGCTAGAGACACAAAACTTAGTATGAGCGTCCCACTTATAAAGAGACAACTTTTCAGTATTTTTTCGATCATTGGCGTATTTTATAAAGGAGTGATACAGTCAACCCCATTGCAATATTTTATTAGCAATTTTTTATATGAAACAAATTTTCTATTTAAAAATATTTATTGGGAAGTCTGATTTATTGCGCAACTTTTTTACCTCTTATAATTTTTCGATAAAACCGATAGTTTTCTAGTAAAAAAAATTAGATGCGTCATCGTTCACTAAAGGGGTAATTGCGAAAATTTGTAAAAATAAAGTAGGCGGATGTCATAACAAATAAAATATTATTTATCATATTAATAAATTGACACTTTCTGTCTATAAGCTGGTAATTTAATAATAACATTAAGAATAATTTGCTATTAATAAATGCAAAATTAAATTTAAAGAATATTCTCGAAATAATTTCCATTTTGCTGCAAGCATAACCTAATACGTCTGTTGAAGTTATAACGCACTTGCACAAACAGTTGTTGGTTATTGCGAAGGTCATCTGCTGCCTGAAATATTCTTAAGCGTAGTTCTTCTAAGGCGGCAACGGGAGTGGCATAAACAATACTTTTTATGTGTCCTCACGGTAAGAAATCGGTGGGCGTTAGGTCAGGTGAACGTGCAGGCCAACAAACAGGGGCATCACGATCACGACCAATCTAGCGATTCGGGTAATTTAAATTTAACCATTCTCTAACGGCAAGTGTACTATGTGCAGGCGCCCCATCATGCATATACCACATCACCTGGCGTGTAGCGAGGGGTACATCCTCAAGTAATGTTGGGAGATTTTTGTTCAAAAATCTAAGATACTCGGCCGCTCCAAGCCTGCGTGGAAGAATAAAAGGACCTACTAGAGTATTTCCTACAATTCCCCTCCAAACGTTTAAACTGAAATTATGTTGACATTTTGAAACAAATATTTCATGACTATTTTCTTCCAACCATGAAAGAACATTATGAAGGTTTACTGCACCTACTCTAGGAAAATTTGATTCATCGGTGAAAAGTATATTCATTAGGAAGTCATGCCTGGAAATATTAATGCAACCCTTGCACGGGTTGATGGTGAAAAGGGTATAAAGGATTTTCATGAGCTTACATTCCACACAAGACTGTGAGAAACTTGCAGTTGCCTGGACACCGTTCTTGTGCTTGTACCACAGTCTTGTTCTAGATGTTTCAGTATAGCTTTCTCAGTTTCAACAGTTCAGATATTACCCCTTCTTCCGGCACCCTCACGATTGGGCTGAATTTTACCAGTTTCCCGAAGCCTTCTTTCCACCGAAGCCAATGTTTGTCTATGAGGAATCGGTCGGTTTGGATATATTTGATGGTATAATCTTACTGCAGCGTTACTAATTTTTCTGGATTCGAAAAACATTTGGAGCATGTCGACATAATCGTCATTGGTATAAATATTATTTGCCATAATTATTCTGATAATAAATTAATCAATTGGTACTAATTATTAGTACACAGAAAGTGTCAATTTATTAATATGATAAATAACAATTTATTTCTTATGACATTCGCCTACTTTATTTTTACAAATTTTCGCAATTACCCCTTTAGTGGACGATGGCGCATCTAATTTTTTTACTAGAAAACTATCGGCTTTATTGAAAAATTACAAGAGGTAAAAATGTTGGGCAATAAATCAGTCTTCCCAGTAAATATTTTTAAATAAATAATTTGCATCATATAAAAAATGTCTAATATAATATTGCAACGGGGTTGGCTGTTTCACTCCTTTATAAAATACGACAATGATAGAACAAATATTGAAAAGTTGTCTCTTTATTAGTTTCATACCAACTTTCGTGTCTCTAGCATTCCTCATGTTAAAGAAAAAAATTAAAATGTGAATTTCAATCCCCTCCTTTAAGAGGGTATATCTCTCAGGGGTGCAACTTTCATATAAGGTATTTTTACTTCAATCATCTTATTTTTGGCACTAAATTCACTGGTACCATTTTTGCTACTTCATTTAAAAACACCCTGTATGTTAGTGCATACTTAGTTTCGTCAAATTTTTCTCTTTTCAAAAATATATAATATGTTGCTGACTAATTCAGGACTTTTCGACATTTCCAGTTTAAAACTATTTTTGAAAGAACAGGAGGGAAATTTATGTCTGATGTATCGCAGTGGCTATGGACGAAATACGTGGAACAAACAAATGACTTTGACAGAAGTTTATTTAACATCATCAATTTATTTATTATAACACACTATTTTAACAAAGAAATAATGTTTAGTGAGAACGAAAAATTTTAAGTTTTGTAAATTTTTAAAAAGATATAGAGAAAATATTTCTGCACAAAAAAATGTTCATAAACAATGGATAATTTTAGTTATCACAAAAAATGGGTATGTTCGTGAAAAAAAAAAGTTGATGATGTCATTTTTTTTGAATTTTGAAAAAAATGTTTTTCCAAGTGCGAAACGGACCTTAGCGAGTCCCTATTCAGGCCATCTAAACAGATTTTTACTATCGTTCTTCGTTTGTCTGTTGTGGGTCCCAGACGCGAATTTTGGGACACCCTGTATATACTTCAGATTCATCCTTTATAGGAGATCCGGGTAAAAACATGCTATTTTAACATTTCGCGTGTTTGATATATTTTTGGATATTTCTTTGCGAAAATCGACTATTTCGCAGACTTTTAGGCTGATTTGTTCAGTTAAATTGTACAAGAATTTTTAGGAAGAAGACATAATTGCGCTTCCTGCAAATTTCCTACACCTCGCACCTACCATCCACTTCGCTATTTAACAACTCAATCGTGGGCTTAAGTTATATCAAATATAGTCAGTTTTAAAATAATTATACATAGTCGCAAAAAACGGCAGCCTTTGTGCAGATAAATTGCAGTCTGTGTTACCTCTATCTCTTTTAACCTCTTTGAGTTGAAATAACGAAAGATTGGTGGGGATTTCTGGGCTGTGAGACCGTTTTCGGTGAACTTTCGCCTGTATTTTGGAAAGTAAACGAGATGTCGGCATAATAAGGCCAGTTTCTAGTTACAGTAAGTCGGATTACTAAAGCTATAAAATATTTGAGAAAAACAATTTTGCGAAAAACACGTTATTTTTTTAACTGTAACATGGAAATAAGTGAAAGATACGCCACATTTTACACCCACCAGGACAATTCATCACTCAAACGGCATCCACTTTTCTTATTTACAATTTCAGTATTACCCGCAAGCCACCAATCAATGACACTGCCCGTCACAGGCGTCGGTCCGTCGAAAGCCCGTGATTAAATCTAGAGAGCAGACAAATCGGGTGCAGAACGTCAATTATTTTAAATATCGTTACTTCAATCCGTAACTCGAGGCGAGCACGTAAAGGGTGCAGTCGAGTAGGCTATGCATCAACCGACACGGGACGCTTGTTTGTAAATCCTAGGGTATTTTAAGAAACAATTGAGGGTTCACTTCGGGAGACTGGCACGGAGTTTGTACGTCTCTTTCTGTATTATGCCGGAGATTTGTTCGGAATGTGGGATCGGCATGATATATCGCGCTATTAGGTATTGAATAGGCTGCTAGTATTATAGTTGGAACCTATTTATACGCATACGAGACTGATTGATCGGATACTTTCACAGGACTGGCCAGACGGCGGCTCATCAATCAGTCTGCACGTGCCCTAAGGGAAAAACGTTAAGCGACACTTTTTCGCGATGGTCATTTTGCCATCTCTTTAGGCATAAAACTATATAGTGTCCGGTAAATATCTACTAATCTCTCGGGAGCGTATAGGGAAGGTCAAAATAACGACTACTGTCTATAATTTTTGTTCCTAATGTCCCTTTTAGTGGAGATATTGGGCTCCAGAGAGCTATGCACAACTTATATAAACCAGCTAATTCAGATGAGCCGAAATCGCAAGATGCGCATAGCAGACTGCGCATTGATTTAAGTTTGCAGAGATGCTCTACTAACCAGCTGTGTGTAAAGAACAGAGACGTTTAAAATTTTTACACTGTGACAATTTTGTTCGATAAAATTTAGAATCATATTCATTGATGAGTTGATGATTATCTAAAAGAGGCACGAGATCTATACAAAGTATACGGAGGTTTTCGAGGTCGCTGATCACGAATCCGAGGTCAGATTTTCAAAATTTAAGATGGCGGATCCAACATGGTGGATGGGTTTTTTTAAATTTAATCAATGGCGACTGAGATACGGGGGTTTTGGGAGTCACTGACCCCACATTCGTGATCAGCAACCCCAAAAACAGCCGTATACCATGTTTAATACAAATCGACTGATTTTCAAAAAAACTCGTCCTCCTTGAATTTTGCAAATTGTCGGATTCGTGATCAGCGACCTCGAAAACCTCCGTATACAAAATTTGGTGAAAATCGATTTATGCCATTCTGTATAAAACAAGTTAAAGTGATTTTATAAATAATATATTGATTTACTGTTTTATAGGTTATAAAGGGTTATAAGGGTATTTTGGTTGTACCTTCTATAAAAACCAAATTTGTATCAATTTAAAATGATATACAGGGTGTACAGCAAATTCTATTACAAACTTTGACAGATGGTAGCTGGGTTAATTTCAACCGTTTTTTCTTATATGAACAGTCCGATTCGTTTTTGTTTAGAAGTTACAAGCATTTTAAAAAATTTCATATTTCAATCAAAGTAGCCTGATAAATAAAATTGATGGTTGTTATAACAATAAATTATTATTTGTGTCATTTTGTTTATTCATTTGACACTTCGAGTTAAAGAGCAAAATAAAAAATGCATTTATTTGCAACTGAAGAGTAGGTATGCAGATATTGTCTTTGTATATGGGTATTCCAATGGGAATGCCAGACAAGCAGCCCAAGAATACCGAAGATACCCAAATCAAAGAGACATGAACCTGCTCACACAGTCTTTAGTGCATCATTTCCTAGACTTCGAGAAGAAGGTAACCCCGTTCAAAAAAGGCCAATCGTCCTCCTGAAGTGAATGTACATACAAAATGAAGAAGATGCAATAGATGCTGTCAACTCTTCAATTAGTGATCGGCATACAGCAAGTAATCTTCATTTATCACCGAATTATGTATGGCATGTATTGAATAGATAAATGTTATATCCGTTTCATCGCCAAAATGTACAGGTGCTACATGCTTCAGCGATTAGACTTTTGTCGCTGGTTACTTCAACAACCTGCACGGAACGATAGATATATTTAGCTTGTCATGTAATTTGATGAAGATGTGTTACAAGGGACGGCATAAGTAATCATAATGAACATATCTGGGCGTTACAAAATCCTCATGCAAGTAGATCAAGACGATTTTAGCAACGTTTCAGTGTCAACGTTTGAGGTAGCATTTTCAATAATGTACAGCCTGCACATGTTTTAAATAAATCGTTTAAATGCAGATCCGTATAGAACTTTCTTGGAAAACAAACCTTTTTAATTTTATTGATGATGTAGGGCTTAATATTGTTCAAAGTATGTAGTATCAGTACGATGGTGCACCACCACATAGAGGAAGACAAGTAATTGCTTGGTTAAACGATCATTTCATGAATAAATGGATAGGTCAACAAGGTTCAGTAGCATGGCCACCGCGTTCCGCAGATCTAAATTCTTTGGACTTTTACTTATGGGAATATATGAAGCAGCTTGTCCACCATGTTGAAATATCTACCCGTCAGCAGTTACTTGAAAGAATTCACGATACAGCTAACCAGATACGAAATTTACATTCGAACATAGGGAGGACATTTTGAACAATTTTTATAGTCATAAGAATTGTTAATTTGGTTAATAAAGGTTAACTAATGTTTAAACTTTAAACACAAATAATATAATCATTGTTACAGCAACCATCATTTTTATTTATGAGGCTACTTTGATTGAAATATGAAAATATATTTTTTAAAATGCTTGTAACTTCTAAACAAAACCGAATCGAACCGGACCTATTTTCGTATAAGAAAAAAGCGTTGGAAATTGACCCAGCTATCATCTATCAAAGTTTGCCATAGAACTTGTAGAACCCTGTATAGCATTCACTAAAAATTTGTGACAAATGAACGAATGCGAATTTAAAATTGGAAAGGAACTTTTTGAACTTGACAAGGTTAAATAAACTAAAAACACGTAATATTAAAAAAATATGTATTTTAAATTTTTGCAGCCCGTTAAAAAGACAATTTATCTGGAAAACTATTTATTTTATCGAAATAAATGATGAGCATCTTTTTTAAATAAAAATCTAAAAATTATAAGTTCACTCTAAGCCTCGTTGCACTCTTGACGGACCGGCTAGCCGGATCCGGCTATCCGGATCCGACTGGCTCTTTCACACGTAATTTAATTTTCAAACCGGTTTGGCCGATATTAGTCTCAGTTGCATTTTTATCACAAGAAATGGATCGTAGACGCATTGTAATTATGTGGCTTGGCTATTGCCGATGTCATCGCAATAAAAAAAACAAAAAATATGAAAAATATCCAAAACATATGAAAAGGCTAAAGTTTTGTCCAACTGGACAGGTCTGGTTTCAAGCAGTGATATAAAGAATACTATATCTACTTCTAACGAACAAACATTCGACATAGTTGCTTACAAATATTTAAAAAATAATTGACACGTCCTGTTCTTTTCAATGAAACCGGACGACTGAACCCGGCAAGCACCCGGCAAGTGTGAAAGCGTCATTATAGTATATATGAAAATAAAAAAAAAACATGTGTTGGGGCCAGTTTGCTTCTGGATATCTTACAATATTTAAAGACCCATTTTAACATCAAATCATGGAACCTTATCTGTAACGTACTATGCGAAAATTTTATCAAAATGTACAAGGTGATTCCAATGTTAGAAACTAAAACGTACATCTCTAGATGTTCTTCTGGGGCTCGATATATCCGTTAAGAGAAACATTAGAAAAAAAATATCTAGTAGTGTTATTTTTACTTCCTTTATACTCTCTCGAGAGATTAGTAGATACATACCACACACCCTGTATAATAATTATTTCGAATCCGACCGATTCAGAGCATTTACCTGTAGACATAAGAGAGCGTTAGAAGAGAGCGTGAAGTGTAAATTTTGTTGTGTCTTGTTCTGCCTATGTGAAATATAAAAAAATACCTTTCTCCGCCTGGCCGGCGGCACGATGAAGTAGGTGGTGACGCAGTGGTCCCTCAGGTACTGATTTCTCGATGCGCCGTTGCCCGGTTCCACTTCGTATTCGCCTCCCAAGTAGTCTAGGGTGGCCTGGGTAATATGCACTCTCCTGAAAACGAAAATATAACGATCAAATTTGAGAAAATGTAGAATATAATTAGGTTTGTGCGAGAGAAGGGGCTAATTATCAATATTATTTATTTATTTATTTATTTATTTATTTATTTGATTCATCATTCAACAGAATATATCCAATTACTGAATGGGTGAGAACACAATATGTATAGTTGTTACGATATCAATTGGAATCTGTGAATCTTAAAGCACAGGACGGTCTGCACTTCTCTTGAAATTTCTTCATATGCTTTAGCCATGACGTGTCTCCTAATTTATACTCGAATAGCCATTGGGCGAGTCCGGTATTCATAGCCAGTCCGCCTGATGTAGAATGGACGGCGGCGCGCTGGTCGTCAAAGCAAACATGTATTGGTCCACTAGGTCGTAACTAATTTTTTGCATGGTATTCTATAATCAGTTTATTGTCAATCGCGGTTCACTTGGCTTTGTCAGTGCCGTAGAGAGCAGTGCTTGGCGTGGTATATTTATTGTTGGTATAATACGTATTATTAATTATTAGTTAATATTAATATTTGTTCATATCGTAACCAGTAAAGGGTAATAGTTATTAAAATAAATATTATATATAATTATCTAGTAATTTAGCATGGCTTTCTGAAGACCCTTTGAAACGGAAGATAA